>NC_091955.1:97103862-97256797 GCF_031021105.1 Erythrolamprus reginae
ACTGGTTAATTGTCCTCATTGTTAGGAAGTTTCTCCTCAATTCCAAGTTGGTTCTCTCTTTGATTGGTTTCCATCCATTGCTTCTTGAGTCCCTCTTCTTTGGGACACACCCTCAAAACCCGGTCATGAAGTCACTTTTTTCAGCGCTGCTGTAACTTTGAACAGTCACTAAGTGAATTGTTGTAAATTGAGGACTAGCTCTCGGTTGGGGAAGAAGGCCAGATCCTGCAACACCCTCACACACCCCAGGATGCCTTTTGGGAACGGCTGTTTTAGTGGATGGAGGAACCCTGATTTTCCCTTGTCCCCCCCCTTAAAAAGCCCCCAGGACCCCCCCAACCCAGAAACCTCCCCTGAGGAGGGGCTGAGCCAGCTCAGGGGGCCTCTCAGTCTTCATGATGAGGCCTTGCAAGAGAAAACAGAAGAAGGAAGGGAGCTTCTTTGCCTTCGGGTGGAGTTTAGGAAAGGTTATTTGGTAGGGTATTGAATTGTATTGTTTTGTTTGTACAGTATTTAACATTTTACCTTTCTAATAAGTTTCTTTTTTTAGATTTAAACATTTGCATTGTATTGCATTGCATAAATAAAATTCTATTCTATTCTATATTACATTATTATATTATCACATCACATTACATCACATCACATATTATATTATTACATTACATTAACTAAACTATATCATATATTTTTATTATATTGACTATACTACAATACTATATTACATTATATATATACTATACGAGACTATATACTATACTATGCACTACTATACACTACTATGCACTACACTACAGAACAGTACACTACATTACTATTACTATTACAGTACTATTACTATTACTATACAATGCACTACACTACATTACAGTACAATACACTACAATACTATTACAATTACAATTACTATACACTAGACTACAGTACACTACAATACTATTACTATTACTATACTACTCTATTTCCCCCTGGTAATCAGGCTTTGAGTGCATGGCAATAAGGCCAAGAGCTCATTTCAGGGTTCAAAAAAATATAAGATAGGGTCTTATTTTGGGGAAAACACAGTATACTACACTACACGTCATGTCACGACAGTACATTACACTACACTAAACACACTACACTGTCCTACCTTAAATAAGTTAAATAAATATTGCACAAACTGATTATAAACAAGAAGGTGACACAGTTGCCAGAATGATTCACTGGAACATTTGTAAAAATGACCACGTGCCAGTAACGAAAAAGTGATGAGAACATAAATAAGACTTGAAAAAGCAGTTTTTTTTACAAATGAGCAAATTTGAAGAGAAGGGCTGGAGAAGGACACAATATATATATAGTAAAACTCTGAAAATCGAGATTGAGAGATTTTCAAAGAGGGGCTCCACCTATTCTCCAAAGCATCAGGAGGCAGAAGAAGCCATGGGTGGAAACTAGCAACCTAGACTAAGGAGAAATGTTTTGACATTGAGAATTATAAACTAGTGGAACTCCTTGCCATCAGAAGTTGTGGGTGCTCGATCTGTGGAGCCCCGGTGGTGCAAGTGGTTAGAAGTCAGAACTGCAGGCCAACTCTACCGACTGCCAGCAGTTCGATCCTGACTGGCTCCAGTTTGACTCAGCCTTCTGTCCTTCTCAGATCGGTAAAACGAGGACCCAGATTGTTGGAGACAAGTAGCTGACTCCGTAAACCGCTTAGAGAGGGCTGCAAAACCCCGTGAAGCGGAATATTGCGATTGTTATTGTTGTTATTATTATGCTAAATTCTTGGGAAAAGAACTTGAAGCTTATGAAGGCCAACGCCAGCTAAATATAGAAACCGAGAAGACTGATGGCAGAAAAAGACCTCCTGGTCCATCTAGTCTGCCCTTATACTATTTCCTGTATTTTATCTTAAGATGGATAGATGTTTATCCCAGGCATGTTTCAATTCAGTGACTGTGGATTTACCAACCACGTCTGCTGGAAGTTTGTTCCAGGCATCTACTACTCTTTCAGTCAAACAATATTTTCTCCTGTTGCTTCTGATCTTTCCCCCAACTGACCTCAGATTGTGGCCCCTTGTTCTTGTGTTCACTTTCCTATTAAAAACACTTCCCTCCTGGACCTTATTTAACCCTATAACATATTTAAATGTTTCGATCATGTCCCCCCTTTTCCTTCTGTCCTCCAGACTATACAGATTGAGTTCGTGAAGTCTTTCCTGATACGTTTTATGCTTAAGACCTTCCACCATTCTTGTAGCCCGTCTTTGGACCTGTTCAATTTAATCCATCTCTTTTTGTAGGTGAAGTCTCCAGAACTGGACACAGTATTCCAAATGTGGTCTCACCAGCGCTCTATACAACAGGATGATAATCACCCTCTTCCTGCTTGATATACTTCTAGCTATGCAGCCAAGCAACGGGGGATGGTGGTGAATTCACACCGTTGTATATAAAATTAATAATGCCCTGGACACAATGCCAAACGATCTGGAGCATTGCTTGAACATCATTGGCCTTGACACAACCTCCCTCAGTCAATTGCAAAAGGCAGCTGGACTCGGAAGAGTTGACATCCTGCGACGAGGCCTTTAATTCCCTCAAACTTCCACATCTGGCTATCTCACAGGTTCTTGGGAAGGATTGGGGAAGTGGACAAAAATGCCACATCCACCCTGAAGTTCCGGCTGACTTTGCATAGAATAGAATAGAATAGAATTCTTTTTATTGGCCAATTGTGATTGGACACACAAGGAATTTGTCGTTGGTGCAGATGCTCTCAGTGTACATAAAAGAAAAAGAGACATTTGTCAAGAATCAGGAGGTACAACACTTGATGATTGTCGTAGGGGTCAAATAAGCAATGAGGAAACAGTCAATATTAATGAAAATCTTAAAGATACAAGCAACAAGTTACAGTCATACAGTCCTAAGTGGGAGGAAATGGGTGATAGAAATGATGAGAAAAACTAGTAGTAATAGTTGTGCAGACTTACTAAAAAGTCTGCAGTGTTGAGGGAATTATTTGTTTAGCAGAGTGATGGCGTTTGAGAAAAAGCTGTTCTTGTGTCTAGTTGCTTTGGTGTGCAGTGCTCTGTAGCGATGTTTGGAGGGTCAGCGTTGAAACAATTTGTGTCCAGGATGCGAGGGGTCAGTCAATATTTTCACAGCCCTCTTTTTGACTTGTGCAGTCTACAGGTCCTCAATGTAAGGCAGGTGGGCAGCTATTGTTTTGTTCTGCAGTTCTGATTCTCCTCTGAAGTCGGTGTTGGTCCTGTTGGGTTGCAGCACCAAACCAGACAGTTATGGAGGTGCAAATGACAGAGTCAGTGGTTCCTCTATAGAACTGGATCAGCATTTCCTTGGGCGGTTTGAGCTTCCTGAGTTGGTGCAGAAAGAACATTCTTTGTTGTGCTTTTTTGATCAATCAACCCTAGTACTAATATCGGCATTGACAATATCAGTCAATTGCCAAAGGCCTATCTATCTATCTATCTATCTATCTATCTATCTATCTATCTATCTATCTATCTATCTATCTATCTATCTATCTATCTATCTATTAGATCAGTATGCCGCCCCTCTCCATAGACTAGGCTTTGCTGGGAATGGCTAGACATCCCGAGATCTTTCACTGCACCAGAGTTCCCAAGTTCTTGGGGAATACTGGGAAAGTGGGCAAAAATGCCAGATCCAATCTGAACATCTGGCTAACCATGGTCAACCAATCCACCAACCCCCAAGAACGGAAATTGATGGGACTTTTTGGCTAACAAATCTAATAAATTATTATTATTATTATTATTATTATTATTATTATTATTATTATTATTATTATTATTATTATTATTAACTGCACCGCTTTAAGTTTTCAACACCCAGATAAGGCCTCTGCTGCCTCTACAGCAGAGCCCTCCAAACTTGGCAACTTTAAGACTTGTGGACTTCAACTCCCAGAATTCTCCAGCCAGTCTTAAAGTTGCCAAGTTTGGGGACCCCTGCTCTGCAGTGTGTGGAGTACTATTCAACGAACACACACACAAACAAACACACACACACACACTCCCTCCTTCCCAAGCTGTGTGCTGACGCGTTTAGAAGACTCTCCAACCATCCTTTTCAATCACTCAGGGTCAAGTCTGAAAACTTAGAAATGACTCCTCAATCAAACATCGGGTCGATTTTCCGGGGCTGCTTTGAGAGGGCTCCCTTGGCAGGAAGGACCCTCCTCGCCCCCCCATTTGGAAAGCCACAGAGGGTGCCCCCCATCCCTTTTTTGCACCCCCCCCTCCAGCTCTTTTCTCTCCACCAGCAAAGTCACCGCGCCAAGAAAACCGAGTGCCCTATTTTCCTTTCGCGGAGGGTAGAAATTAAAAATAGCAGCTGATATAGACCCCTGGCGTTCCGGCCTGTGGAAGGGGAGGGGGGCTGGGTGGGCAGCCAGGGGACTGGGGTAGAGTGGGGGGATGTCTGCCGCTGGTGAAGGAGCCAATCCCCGCCGCTTTGCTATCCATAGCGTCCAATCCCCAGCGCCGGGATTATCTAGCCCGGGCGGGGGGCGCGTTGCGAAGAAACTTTCACCCCCCAACATCCCTTACTTGTCGATGGGTCCCGGGGCAGCGCAGGCATTCCTGGCGGTCCTTCCTCCTGACGTGGGGCGGGGGTGGGGTGTGTGGGGGGGACGGACGAGCCCTTTTAAAACACCCCTCCTTCGTCCCGGAGTTTCCACTTTTTTGAATGAGCCAAGCGGTGTTCCGGACGCGCGCGCGCCCCTCCGGTTCCAGACGCTCGCCGGCGCCCTTCCCGCCCCGGGACGCAAAGAAAAACCAAGCCGAGCCCTGAGATCAGAGGGGACTCCCCCACCTTGGCCGCCCCCTCCTCTTCAGAGTCCCGGAGACAAAGAGGAACCCACCCAGCCAGCTTAAGGAAGACCCTCCGGGTGGCTAAAACCGCTGCGCCTTTTTGGGGCTAAACAGTCGTTTTTTGCGCGACGGTTTTGCGAAGTTTTGGAGAGCCGGGAGAGGTGAGAAAGCGGACCCCACCCCGCTTTCCCCAAGCCAGCCAGCCCGCCAGGCCGAGGGGGCTGACCCGCTTTCACTTTTGAGCACTTTCACTCTTCATCCCGGGCAAACTTTCCCTGCGTCTTCTTCTTCTTCCTTTGCTCTCCCCGCAGCCAAGTTCGGAGCGCGCGCGCGCAGCAGCCCACCGCGAGCGGAACCCACCGCCCCAGCTACCCCACCCGCCCACCCCGCCACCGCCATGAACAGCAACAGCTACTACGAGCAGCCGCCGCCCCAGGGCTACTACCAGCCGGGCGAGGAGCCCCAGCAAGAGGAGATGCCGGCCACGGAGAAGGACCTGGCCGAGGACGCGCCCTGGAAGAAGATCCAACAGAACACCTTCACCCGCTGGTGCAACGAGCACCTCAAGTGCATGCACAAGCGCATCGGCGACCTGCAGAAGGACCTGAGCGACGGGCTGAAGCTGATCGGCCTCCTGGAGGTGCTCAGCCAGAAGAAGATGTACCGCAAGTACCACGCGCGCCCCAACTTCAGGCAGATGAAGCTGGAGAACGTGTCGGTGGCGCTGGAGTTCCTGGACCGCGAGCACATCAAGCTGGTCTCCATCGGTGAGTCCACGCATGGCCACGCCACGCCCCCCCCGGAAGGATTGGGGAGTGGGGGCAAGGCTGCTGGGTGGGCCCCAGGGCTGGGCTGGGCCAGTGGGGGAGCCAGGCAGGAGGGCTGGGACCCAGGAAGGAGAGGGGGGCTGGTAGAGGAAGGGGGCTCTGCCCAAGACAGGAGGGTCACAGAGTCCGGAATGGGCAACTTATCATGGTTAGACATGGCCATTTAGCCACGCCAATTCAATAGGGTCAATTGGCCATGGCCAACTCATCATAGCCAACTCACCATAGCCAACTCACCATGGCCAACTCAAGATGGCCAACTCAACACTGCCAACTCACCATGGCCAATTTGTCATGGGCAACTCAACATGGCCAATTCAACATGGCCAACTCACTATAACCAACTCAACATGGCCAACTCAACATGATAATCTCATCGTAGGGTGACTCCCTGCGGGACAATTCAACAGTTCAATTATATTATTTAAAACAACTTTGAAAACATTCTGATTTGGGTCGTCCGCATTTCTTTTTAGCTCTCCTCTTTCATCCTTCCTTTACTGATTTGCCCCCCCCCCCCCTTTCTTCAATATTAGTGTAACTGTTGTCTCATGGCCAGTTGTCTGTGTGGAGTTGTCTGGTGGTGAATTGTGCGAGTTTGGCTGTGGCCAGTTGGGCATGGCTGGGACTTGTCATGGACCCCACAGAATCACCTGGGAAGGAGAGTGACAGGCGGGAAGACCCTCAGGGTATGGTGGTGACAACCACTATCTGGGTTTGGGCTGGGTGTGGTTGTGTGCAGCCAGCTTGGCAAAAGGCAGCATGGGGCCAGCTCAGGAGGTGTGGACGTGATGGAAGGGGTCTGTTGTGTGGCCATTGTGGGTGCCAACCTCGCCTGCTGACCTGGAATGGGTTTACTTGATCAAACCCAAGTTTGACCGGTTGTATGAAGAAAGAACTGCCCTTGGATTGGCGGGTTGGGGATAGAGGGCTCTCGGGATCAATGGTGTGATTGGATAGGTCATCCTGGACCGACTGTGGTTCATTTAGTGACCATTGGAAGTTACGATGGTGCTGAAACTACCATGGTTCATAGTTACGACCCCAGCAAGCATCCTATGGGTGACATGATCCAAACTGAGACACTTGGCACAGCTGACTCAGATTTTATGACGGTTGTAGCGTTCGACCTTCTGATGGGCAACGTCAGCCCAATTGACTCAACCACCATGGGGCTTGTGTGAACTCCTGCAGGGATTCGCTTAACAACCGTGGCGAGAAAGGTCACAAAACAGAGCAAATGTTTTCCAAACCATGGTCTGGCTTAGTGGCAGAAATTCGGGGGGTGGGGGAGGCTCAGTTGTGGTCGTAAGTGGAGGACGAACTATTAGCTGCCTTCAGCATGAAGGAGAAGGTGACTGCATGAAACCTGGACAAGCGGTTGGTGTGACTTTTTGTTGGCAGCCACAATTTCTCTCTCCCCCTTTCTCTCTTTCTTTTTTCCTCTCTCTTCTCTCTCTCTCTTCTCTCTCTTTCTCTTTCTTTCTTCTCTCTCTCTCTTTTTCTCTTTTTTCCTCTCTCTCTTCTCTCTCTTTTTCTTTCTTCTCTCCCTCCTCTCTTTTTTCTCTTTTCTCTCTTTCTCTCTCTTCTCTCTCCTGTTTTCTTTCTCTTTCTCTCTCCTCTCTCTTTTTTCTCCCTTTTCTCTCTCTCTCTCTCTCTCTCTCACACACACACACCCCTTGCTCCACGGGCCCTGGCTCAGAGGCCGGCCTTCTCTTTGGGCTCCCAGCTGTCCCTCTGGCAGCTGCTCCCAGGCCACCTCTGACCGGGTGCCAGCTTCCCAGGTTACACAGAATGCTTCTTAGTCATGGCTGAAATGCCGCTTGGGAGGCAACTGGCGCCCTTGATGGGTGTTGGCAGCTGGAGATGCCGGGGGGCCCGCTTGACAGGAGGTGGGTGGGAAGCTCGCGGAGGAGGTGGCTGCAGGGTCGACCCCATAGAGGAGGGACTAGCGTGGGGTCCTTGGGGGTCTCCCTGAGCTGGGGGGGGTTTCTTGCTGACCTTTCCTGGCCTGACTAGGGAACAACATCAGGGCTAGGAGGGAGAGGGGCTGGGGGAGAGGAGGAGGAGGAGGAGGAGGAGGAAAAAGACTGCGGGGTCCTTGCTGGTCTCAGAGCTTATTTCCTTGTAGACATCTCATGACCCAACTAGGTACTATTATCAATTCTAGGAGGGTGTGGGGTAGAGGAGGAGGAGGAAGAGGAAGAGGAGGAGGAGGAGAACAACTGTGGGGTTCTTGGTGGTCTCAGAGATTGATTGTTTCCTGACCCAACTGGGTACCACTGTCAGTTCTAGGAGGGTGTGGGGTAGAGGACAACTATGGGGTCCTTAGTGCTTTGTTCTTTTGTGGCAGACGTTTCATAGCCCATCTAGGGAACATCATCAGTGCTAGAAGGGAGTGGGGTTTGGTGCTCTACTGTTGCTTGTTGCAGGCGTTTCATGACCCAACTGGGGAACATCAGTACCATTTGTTGGGGGTCAAGGGAAAGGGAGGGTCTTGCCTTCTCTTTCTGCTCAAGATCCCCATGGACAATTGGGGGGCCACTGGGGGACACAGAATGTTGGACTTGATGGGCTTTGGCCCCATTCAGAAGGGCTTTTCTTAGGTTCTTAGGTTCTCTCTGTCTTTCTCCTTCCTTCCTTCCTTCCTTCCTTCCTTCCTTCCTTCCTTCCTTCCTTCCTTCCTTCTTTCTTTCCTTTATTCCCTCCCTCCCTCTCTCTCTTTGAGTTGAAGCAGGCAGGGTTCCCTTGGGTCCCATTTTTTGGGGGTCCAGGGAAAGGGAGGGCCTTGCCTTCTCTTTCTGCTCAAGATCCCCATGGACAATTGGGGGGCCACTGGGGGCCACAGAATGCTGGACTCGATGGGCTTTGGCCCCATTCAGAAGGGCTCTTCTTAGGTTCTTAGGTTCTCTCTGTCTTTCTCCTTCCTTCCTTCCTTCCTTCCTTCTTTCATTCATTCCCCCCCTCCCTCTCTCTCTTTGAGTTGAAGCAGGCAGGGTTCCCTTGGGTCCCATTTTTTGGGGGTTCAGGGAAAGGGAGGGTCTTGCCTTCTCTTTCTGCTCAACATCCCCAAGGACAATTGGGGGGTCACTGTGGGACAGAATGCTGGACTTGATGGGCTTTGGCCCCATTCAGCAGGGCTCTTCTTGGGTTCTTACATTCTCCTGCGACGTAGCTGGGACCAATTGTATGGGCCTTTGCTGTCCCATTAGATAATTTCAGAGACCTGGCGAGGGGGGATCTGCTGCTTGGGTAACGGTCTATCCTCCATGCTAACCTACCCAGGCTTCATGCTCTGCGGAGTCCAGAGCATGGTACTATGGTCTTTCGAGGCCGAAGGATGCCAATGCAATGGCTTAAAATAGGAATAGCATTAGACTTATATACTGCTTCATGGTGCTTTTATATCCCTCTCTAAGCATTTACAGAGTCAGCCCCTTGCCCCCAATAGTCTGGGTCCTCATTTGATCCACCTGGGAAGGATGGAAGGCTGAGTCAACTTTGAGCCCGTGGTGAGATTTGAACTGCTGAACTACAGCTTGCAGTTAGCTCATGTAGCTTGCAGTAACCACTGCACCACCCTCAGACTCTTATGAGCAGAGAGATTTGATTGGTGGATATTAACCAGGTACGGTGAATCCCTGAGTATAAGCCACAAACGGGGATGTTGGTTAGTTTGGGATTCAGAGGGCTGGCTGCATCCAGATCCTAGGTTAATTCAACAGGTTTTGAGAATGCGGCACGGGTGTCTCTGCTTGGTGGCAGAACAACAAGAATTTGAGCTTTTTACAGGGCAAAACTCCTGATGTGGTTTAGAATAGAATAACAGAGATTGAAGGAACCCTAAAGTTATTCTGGTCCAACCCGCTGCTTAGGCTGGGAACCCTACACTACACTTCAGACAAATCGTTATCCAGCATCTTCTTTAAAAATTCCAGTGTTGGAGTATTTACAACTTCTGGTGGCAAGCTGTTCCACTGGCCAATTGTCTTCATTGTCAGGAAGTTTCTCCTTAGTTCTAAGTTACTTCTCTCCTTGTTTAGTTTCCACCCATTGCTTCTTGTCCTACCCTCAGGTGCTTTGGAGAATAGCTTGACTCCTTCTTCTTTGTGGCAACCCCTGAGATACTGGAAGGCTGCTATCATGTCTCCCCTGGTCCTTCTTTTCATTAAACCTAGACATACCCAGTTTTGCAACCGTTCTTCCTGTGTTTTAGCCTCCAGTCCCCTCATCCTCTTTGTGGCTCTTCTCTGCACTCTTTCTAGAGTCTCAACATCCTTTTTGCATCGTGGTGGCCAAAACTGGATGCAAATATTCCAAGTGTGGTCTTAGTTTAAATAAAGTTTGAATGATGAGCATTTTTATGTTTCCTTTCTAAATTGGTGGATGTGTAGCAACAGAGGTATGGTCTAACGCATCCATCCTATTTTCTCCAGGGCGGTTAAATGACCTTTGCATTTGTACCAAAAATTAAGTTAACTTGCAACCCAGAGAAAGTATCGGCTTTTTTACCGGTTACTTTTGAGAAGTTCTGCTCAATTCACCTGGGAACAAAACTTGCCAAAATCTCTGTTTTTGTGCTGTGTTGTTTCTAAACTCCTCACGTTCCAACAGCTGTCGGTTGGGATAAAAGCACCCGAGGCTTTAAATTTTTTTTTTAAAAGGCAGTCGGAGGGAAACAGGATGCAAAATTTTCCTCTCTCCATCCTCTTCTGTTTAATTTCACATTCCTGATTCATTGTTTTTTTTTCCCTCGTAACTTTTAAAACCGACAATTCTAACCCTGAGTTGGTTTTCTCTTTCGGGCAAATAGGATGGAGAGGTCGCTTGAACTCAGGGGTCCCCAAAGTTGGCCACTTTAAGACTTGTGGACTTCAACTCCCAGAATTCTCCAGCCAGCATAGCTTAGAGAATTATATAGGAGCGTAACTGGCTGGAGAATTCTGGGAGTTGAAGTCCACAAGTCTTAAAGGGCCCAAGCTCGAAGGCCTCTGCGTTGACTGGAAGGATGTACAGGCAATCCTTGAATTGCTTAGTGACTGTTTGCTTAGTAAGGGCACACGAGACTTTGCAATGTTTCGGCTCCTGTGCACCAGCTGATTTTCGGCCTCCAGAAAGGCCGTTTTGCCCTCCAAGCACTTCAGGGAAGGTTCCCTGAATAATAATAATAATAATAATAATAATAATAATAATAATAATAATAATAATAATAATTTATTAGATTTGTATGCCGCTCCTCTCTGCAGACTCGGGATGGCTCACAACAACAATAATAACAATATGACAATGTAACAAATCTAATATTTAAAAAACATCTAAAAAACCCTTCATTAAAACTATACAAGACAAGCATATCATACATAAAACTATATAAGCCTGGGGGAGGTATCTCAATTCCCCCATGCCTGGCGATAAAGGTGGGTCTTAAGCAATTTATGAAAGATAAGGAGGGTGGGGGCAGTTCTGATCTCTGGGGGGAGTTGATTCCAGAGGGGCGGGGCTGCCACAGAGAAGGCTCTTCCCCTGGGTCCCGCCAGACGGCGTTACTTAGTCGACGGGACCCGGAGAAGGCCAACTCTGTGGGACCTTATTGGCCGCTGGGATTCATGCGGCAGAAGACGGTTCTGGAGGTATTCTGGTCCGATGCCCCGGAGGCAAAATAATCCCACAATGGACAAACCGGAAGTTTGGGGAAATGGACTTCCGGTTTGTGTTTGTGCTGTTTTTTGCACTCCGCAGAGTTCAGGGAAGCTTCCTGAAGCCGCAGAGTGCAAAAAACAGCACAATGGGCAAACAGGAAGTGTGTTTTCCGAACTTCCGGTTTGCTCATTGTGCTGTTTTTTGCCCTCCGGAGCTTCTCTGAACCCTCCAGAGTGCCAAAAACAGCACAACGGCAAACCGGAAGTACATTTTCTGAACTTCCTGTTTGCCCATTTGGGCATTTTTTTCATGTACTGGGCTTCAGTAAGGCCTGTGCGTATGCATGGAGGGCAGTGTGGTGGTGGTGGTTGCGCACATGTGTGGGGGGGCAGAGAAGGGGTGGGGGCATGTGTACGCATGCTAGCACACCAGTGAAGGGCTGCTACCCATACTTATTTTGTGGGTGTGCTTGCCAGCCATGTGACCAGGTGGGAGTGGTTTGATGATCATGTGACTGGAGGGGGTGGCTTAAAAGTCATGTGACTGGCTGAAAGGTGGCCAACTTGACGTCACTCATGTCAAGGGTTTGGGTTCAGGTGCCTGGCCTCTCCTGGCCTCCAAGAGATACGATTTCCCTCTCTATTTACTATTACTCTTTAATTCTATGTATATATGCCATGTGTGGACATACATATTACACACAGGCACACAAAAATATACATTCTTATCTACTATATAAAGTGTGTGTACACACACCCGCATGCACAGCTCTTCTAAAATTATACACATTCAATCTCATTTACTGAGATAGGAAAAACATGACCTAGGCCAGAAGTTGGAAAAAAGAAAAAAAAATTCAATTTTTTTCCTACCATGACCACCCTTTTTCTACCGGTTCTGCGTACCACACCCCTTTTCGCACCCAAACCAACAAAGGTTCGCCGTCGCTGATATATAGTGTCTCCTGCTTGAGTCGAGCGAGGGACTAGCACAACGTTTCCCAACCTTGGCAACTTGAAGATATCTGGACTTGCTGGCTGGGGAATTCTGGGAGTTGAAGTCCAGATATCTTCAAGTGGCCAAGGTTGGGAATCACTGGACTAGCAGACCTCCAAGGTCCCTTCTGCTGCACGAATCCCAGCGACCAGTTAGGTCCCACAGAGTGGGCTTTCTCCGGGTCCCGTCAACCAAACAATGTCGCTTGGTGGGACCCAAAGGAAGAGCCTTCTCTGTGGTGGCCCCGGCCCTCTGGAACCAACTCCCCCCAGAGATTAGAATTGCCCCCACCCTCCTTGCCTTTCGTAAGCTTCTTAAAACCCACCTCTGCCGCCAGGCATGGGGGAATTGAGATGCTCTTTCCCCCTAGGCCTTTACAATTTTATGCATGGTATGTCTGTATGTATGATTGGTTTTTATAATACTGTGGGTTTTTAACTGTTTTTAGTATTGGATTTTGTTATACAGTATACTGTTTTATTGCTGTTGTTAGCCGCCCCGAGTCTCCGGAGAGGGGCGGCATACAAATCCAATAAATAAATAAATAAATAAATACATTCTGACTCAGTGGAAAAGAGAAGCTGGCGTCCCATTTCCTTGAAGTTTGACCTCCCCCCCAACAAACCTGGTTATATTTGCCTCTGGGAGAGGACTGACCTCCCCCCCCCCCCCGGCTCCCCAAGCGAGAGGCCTTTTCTCCTGGAGACACTTTGGATTCCACCGCACTCCCATCAGAAATCTTTTTGTGTGCTCATTGTCTATTTTTGGGCATGGATTCCTCACTCGGGCCCCCCCCCTGGACGGCTAGCCTGACGTCCTGCTGGAAGATTGCTGACCGGCTTCTGTTGCAGGATTTGTTCTCCTCACAAGCAGCCGATTCCTTGTAGGAAGGAAGAAGGGAGATGGAAAGGGACCTTGGAGACTGGGAAGCTGCAGCTCACCATTTGCAGCTGGGTTCACACAAACATTGCATTCAGTTCATGGAGTGTGCGTGTGTGTTTGTGTGTGTCTTTGTTTCATTGAACTTGTGTTGGATAGACTTCATTTGGAGCCCAGTTCTGAGGGTGCATTTAAAGCGAAGGCATCTTTTGCCACATGTGGTGATTGTGCCCTAAAAGGAAAAGATTTCAGCTCAAAATATAGATTAGATTTATTGGATTTATATGCCGCCCCCCTCTCTGCAAACTCGGGGCGGCTACTCAAAATAAATAAATAAAGGGAACACTTAAACAACACAATATAACTCCCAAAGTAAATCAAACTTCTGTGTAATCAAACTGTCCACTTAGGAAGCAACACTGATTGACAGTCAATTTCACCTGCTGTTGTGCACATTTAACTTTGCACAGAACAAAGGATTCAATGAGAATATTTCATTCATTCAGATCTAGGATGGGTTCTTTGAGTGTTCCCAAGTCTTCAATCACATAGATAGCCAGAGAGGGAGTCAGAGGCAGTAGTGGGTTGCTACCCTGTTTCCCCAATAGTAAGACACCCCCGATTGTAAGACGTATCGGGGGTTTCAGGGGGGTTGGCTAATATAAGCCGTACCCCAAAAGTAAGACATATGTCTTACTTTCGGGGAAACACGGGGGTATTGCCGCCTCCCTCTCATCTAGCTGCGCGCCGCCTCCTGCCCACGTCCGCACCGTCCCCCTCTCCATACGTCGCCGCATCTGCCACCTCCCTCTGATCTTAATGAGCGCCGCCTCCTGCCCACTTCCGCGCCGCCCCCCTCCATACATCACCGCGTCTAAATGTTAATTTTATGGTTAAAACAAAAAATTCGACAATTTTTTTCCAATATAAGACATACCCCGAAAGTAAGACATAGTGGGGCTTTTGGGGATAAAAAGAAAGTAAGACACTGTCTTACTTTCGGGGAAACACGGTATTATTATTATTTTATTATTATCATTTGTTAGATTTGTATGCCGCCCCTCTTTGTAGACTCGGGGCGGCTCACAACAATAACAAAGACAATGTAACAAATCTAATAATTTAAAAAACACTAAAACCCCCATTATTAAAAGCAAGCATACAGACAAACATACCATGTATAAACTGTACAGGCCCGGGGGAGATGTCTCAGTTCCCCCATGCCTGACGGCAGAGATGGGTCTTAAGAGTTTTACAAAAGGCAAGGAGGATGGGGGCAGTTCTGATCTCCAGAGGGAGCTGGTTCCAGAGGGTCGGGGCTGCCACAGAGAAGGCTCTTCCCGTGGGACCTGCCAAATGACATTGTTTAGTCAACGGGACCCGGAGAAGGCCAACTCTGTGGGACCTGACCCGGTCGCTGGGATTCGTGCGGCAGAAGGCGGTCCCGGAGATAGTCTGGTCCAATGCCATGAAGGGCTTTATAGGTCATAACCAACACTTTGATACCGGTGTGATAGTGGACTGTGCACTGCTAGTAGTAGTAGTAGTAGTAGAAGTAGTAGTAGTAGTGGCGGCCGCCAGATTGCGTGATTTGCGCGTGACCACTCCTGTTGCAGTCCTACGGGCACCACCCTCTTTGTTTTGTATTTTTTGCTTTGCGCACATTCACAGGAGCAAAATTTCACGCAAGATTTTGGCGATTTTTTGCTTCCGCATGTGTCAAAATCTCTACATCGCGCATGTTCCCTCACAATATTTCAGTGTGCTTTTCCTCTGTGCACATGCGCAGAAGCAAAAAACGTGCTGGGTGTGTGCGCGCATAGAGTGTGCACGCACGCAACACAACCGAAGCTGTGCACGCAGCACACTGGTAGCAGTGGTAGTAGCAATGCGCCCCTGGTCAGAGAGCCCCCCCACCTCTATGGGGCAGGTTCTAAGTAGAGCGCACAGCTAGAAGTCCCGAATGCCAGAAATGTTTCTCCAGCTCAAATTTGCTCTCAGCTGTTCGGATGCTCCACCCACCCTTGTCTTGATGCAGCCACGATTTGGACAGGTGGGATAACTCAAAGGGTCGGGGGGTGGAGAGGGAAGGGGGGCATTCCTGCATCCGAAGATCTCCATCCCTTCTCCCCGCTGCCGGGTTTAACCAGGGGTCTTTTGGTGGGGGGGGGGAGAGGAGAATTGGAATGCCATCTGTTCCGACCACTTTCAGAGGGGGCTACGGACAGTGTTAAATTAGCAACACCAGTTCTTAAGTGAAGCTGGCTTCTGTGTGGACTTGGCAGTTCTGTATTAGCAAAAACTTCACAAGAGGATTTAGGGGTCGTGATTTCTGACAGTCTCAAAATGGGTGAACAGTGCAGCCAGGCAGTAGGGAAAGCAAGTAGGATGCTTGGCTGCATAGCTAGAGGTATAACAAGCAGGAAGAGGGAGATTGTGATCCTGCTATATAGAGCGCGGGTGAGACCCCATTTGGAATACTGTGTTCAGTTCTGGAGACCTCACCTACAAAAAGATATTGACAAAATTGAACGGGTCCAAAGACGGGCTACAAGAATGGTGGAAGGTCTTAAGCATAAAACGTATCAGGAAAGACTTAATGGACTCCATCTGTATAGTCTGGAAGACAGAAGGAAAAGGGGGGACATGATCGAAACATTTAAATATGTTAAAGGGTTAAATAGGGTTCAGGAGGGAAGTGTTTTTAATAGGAAAGTGAACACAAGAACAAGGGGACACAATCTGAAGTTAGTTGGGGGAAAGATCAAAAGCAACATGAGAAAATATTATTTAACTGAAAGAGTAGTAGATGCTTGGAACAAACTTCCAGCAGACGTGGTAGATAAATCCACAGTCACTGAATTGAAACATGTCTGGGATAAACATATATCCATTGTAAGATAAAATACAGGAAATAGTATAAGGGCAGACTAGATGGACCATGAGGTCTTTTTCTGCCGTCAGACTTCTATGTTTCTATGTTTCTTTATTGGTCCGACGGTCACAAAACCTGGATTGCGTGGCCCAGGGATGCTGCAACCGTCATAAAATATGAGCTGGATGCCAAGCGTCAGAATTTTGGCTGGAGAGGAGGCCGCGAGTGTGAAAAAGGATCCCAAGTCACTTTTTTCTGTGCCCTTGTAACTTGGAATGGTCTCTAAATGGACGAATAGAATAGCAGGAGTGGAAGGGACCTTGGAGGTCTTCTAGTCCATCCAGCCAGGAAACCTTTATACCCGTGATGGCGAACTCATGGCATGCGTGCTACAGGTGGCACGCGGAGCCATATTGGAGGGCACGTGAGACTTTGCCATGTTTTCAGTTCCAGGGCTCATGCGCACGCTGGCCAGCTGATTTTTGGCCTTCGGAAAGGCTGTTTCGCCCTCCGGACATTTCAGGGAAGCTTCCCCAAAGCCCCGGGGTGCAAAAAAATAGCTTAATGAACAAACAGGAAATTTGGAAAAACGCACTTCCGGTTTCCCCGTTGTGCTCTTTTGTGCACTTCAGAAGATTCAGGGAAGCTTCCTGAAGCCCCGGAGTGCAAAAAACAGCACAATGGGCAGACCGGAAGTGCATTTTCCGAACTTCCAGGTTTGCCCAGGGCTTTTTGTACTCTGAAGCTTCCGGAAGTGACAGTTAGTAGCAGTAGAATATGTAAATATAATGCTCAAAAAAATTAAAGGGAACACTTAACACAATATAACTCCAAGTAGATCCAACTTCTGTGAAATCAAACTGTCCACTTAGGGAGCAACACTGATTGACCATCAATTTCATTTTGTTGTCAGCACATTCAGCTTTGTACAGAACAAAGGATTCAATGAGAATATTTCATTCCTTCAGATCTAGGATGTGTTATTTGAGTCTTCCCTTTGTTTCTTTGAGCAGCGTATGTAAATAGAAATGTACAAGCAATAAAAACAAAGGAAATAAGGTTAAGCATAATGTGACCAAGTTAAGTGAAAAAAATGCAATTATTATTTATTATTATTATTAGATTTGTATGCCGCCCTTCTCCGAAAACTTGGGGCGGCTCACAGAATAAATATAGAAACAAAGTGTACAAAACAAATCTAATGCATTAAAAAAACTACAGCTAAACCCCCCATATATTACTCAATCAGACAATCCAATCACACCATGCATCACATTTATTAGTCAGGGGGGCAAGATCTAATTGTCCCAGTTATGTGACAATGCAGAATTGCTCAAAGTATTATTGTATTGTTGTTTTTAAAGAAAAGAATTGAAAAATAAAAAGGTTTAGATGAAGTAAACAAACAAACCCCGGATAAATTAAAATTAAAATTCCAAGAGTCGAGAAACAGCCTTGCTAAACTTTTGTAGATTTGTAGATGTCGGAAAGAGGAAACCACGCAGCGGCAAAGAATATTGGGGAAATATAATATGCTGGTCAATATAACAGAAAATCTGCTCTTTTTAAAATCCAGGCACTAGGAAAGGGGGGAAAATTACCCCGACAGCAGTTGATTGACAAAAATGTCCTGGTGGGAGGGGGCCCCTGCCATCCATGTGACCCAACAGAAAACACCCCTCGATACCCTTAAAAGGAAGGAAGCTGGGCTATTTTGGGATCCAGGAGCTAAAAGATCAGATGCTGCCAGACTTAAGAGGAGGGGGTGTTGGGGAAGAAAGAAAAACTGACCCTCGTGGGAAAGAGAGGAATTTTTTGACACAAACCTTGACCTGAGAATTGATCCCTGCCTAAAAAAGTTTTGGGTAGCAGCAGCAGCACCCCAAACCCCAATATGTAGGGTCAATTGTCCAATGAGCTGGCATTGATTTGGGTGCTGATTTAATTCTTTTGCTGCTGGGTTCTTCAGCCCCGACTGAAGTTTTATTATTATTTTTTTAAAGCAGGGGGGGTCTCCAAATCTTGGTTGCTCTAAGACTAGTGGACTTCAAGTCCTAGAATTCCCCCTGCCTGCCTGCTTTACGATGGTGGATTCTGGGAGTTGAAGTCTCCATATCTTAAAGGTTGAGAAACAGTTGGACGAGACTAGGAATATCCAATTTTGGCCACTTGTGGACTTCAACTCCCAGAATTCCCCATCCTGCCTGCTTTATGATGGTGGATTTTGGGAGCTGAAGTCTCCATATCTTAAATTCTTGAGAAAATGTGGACTAGGCCAGGGATATCCAATCTCCATATTTTAAAGGTTGAGAAACAGTGGGCGAGACTAGGAATATCCAGTTTTGGCCAATTTAAGACTTGTGGACTTCAACTCCCATAATTTCCCAGCCTGCTAGGGAATTCTGGGAGTAGAAGTCCACAAATCTTAAAAGTGGCCAAGGTTTTACACCCGTTTTAAAAGTTTTTCTACCTGGGGCTAGAGGCTTTGTTTTTGTTTTTTAAAAAGCTCATTTCTACAAAAATGCAAAGTCAATCAGTTGGAAAGGGAGTTTTGATTCATTTGTGCCAAGTTTCTACCCTCTACCACTGGTACAGCAGCAAACTTTTTATAGGGGGAGCTTGTCCGTAGTGTAGAAGTATCTATGTGCAGATTGTGTGGGTGACTCTTGAGGTGTGTGGGTTTTTGTGTGTGTAGGTATATTTATTTTTGTGAACACGCAGTTCCTCTGGGAAACCTAATTTCCTTCACTCTATTCCTGTTTGCAGACCTTGTCCTTTGATATGTGGGTTGGGTTGGGGGTGGTGGTCAACGTACTTGGGGTTTGGAGGGCTTTTGCCCATTTCAAGTGGATTAATTTAGCTTCTGCCAAACCATCTTAGAGGAGACCCCAATTCTCAAAATTCCATGCATTCTGTTTAATATTTGTCAGGGCAAATGGGAACCACATAAAGAATAGAATAGAATAGAATAGAATCTTTATTGAGAATACAATACAGAATACAGAATACAGAATACAGAATACAGAATACAGAATATAGAATATAGAATAGAATAAATATAATAGAATAGAATCTTTATTGAGAATAGAATAGAACAGAGCAGAACAGAATAGAATTCTTTATTGGCCAAGTGTGATTGGACACACAAGGAATTTGCCTTTGATGCAGATGCTCTCAGTGTGCATAAAAGAAAAATATATTTGTCAAGAATCACCAGGTATAACACTTAAGGATTGTCATAGGGGTCAAATGAGCAATCAGGAAACAATCAATTATAATAAAAATCTTAAGAATACAAGCAACAAGTTACAGTCCTAAATGGGAGGAAATGGGTGATAGGAATGAGGAGAAAAAACGACTAGTAATGGTAGTGCAGCCTTAGTAAATAATTTGGCAGTGTTGAGGGAATTATTTGTTTAGCAGAGTGAGGGCGTTCGGGAAAAAATCAGAATAAAATAACATTCGGATCTGAAGCTTCTCACAACAGATTTTTAACGGCAGTGCCAATCCAGAGAGGTCGAAATACTCCGGCCACGCTTTGCGGTCAGTAACCAGAGGAGGGATATTGTCCTGTTAGGGATTAACTGTCCTGCCGGCTGATCCTACGAGACAATCGGTGGTGTGTTCATTTCATGAGACCAAAATGGAAAGTGAGACCCATCTCCAGGACCGTCTGCCCCCCCTGCGCTCGGGCTCCCTCGATATATACATATATTTTTGTTCTATTTAGGGGCTGGCTGGGGAGTTTTGCCCCCCGGCTGCAGATTTTAACTGTGTGGTCCAAGAAACTGTAAGACCATTTGGAAAAAACACAGAGCAGAACAGACACAAAACTATTTTTTTATAATACATATTTATACAAGGTTTTTTTTAAAAAAATCCCAATTTCTTTTTTCATGCAACATTTCTTTGCATAATGCATTTTTACGCAGGCTTTGTTGTTAACCCAAACTTGTTTTTTCCGTGCAAAGTTTCTTTCAACAATGCATTTTGATGCAGGCTTTTCTTTTTGTTAACCCAAACTTCTTTTCTTTTGCAAACTTACCACTTGATAAGGTTTTGGTAAAACAATTGCTCTTGGAATATTTGCATCCAGTCTTTGGTCACTTCAATATTAAAAAAAAGATGTTGATATTCTAGAAAGAGTGCAGAGAAGAGCAACCAGGATAATTAGGGGATGGGTGGATGGAACATACAAAAATGGTTGTAGGAATTGGGTGTCTAGAACCATTAATCCATGGAACTGCTTGCCACCAGAAGTTGTGAATGCTCCAAACTGGAAGTTTTAAAGAAGATGTTGGATAACCATTTGTCTGGAGTGGTATAGGGTTTCTTGCCTAAGAATAGAATAGAATAGAGTAGAATAGAATTCTTTATTGGCCAAGTGTGATTGGACACACAAGGAATTTGTCTTTGGTGCTCTCAGTGTACATAAAAGAAAAGAGACATTTGTCAAGAATCACGAAGTAAAAAACACTAAATTGATTGTCATAGGGTACAAATAAGCAATCACGAAAAACAATATTAATAAAAATCTTGAGGATACAAGCAACAAGTGACAGTCATACAGTCATAAGTGGGAGGAAAAGGATGATAGGAATGATGAGAAAAATCTAGAAGAAATAGTAGTGCAGACCTAGTGAATAGTTTGACAGTGTTGAGGGAATTATTTTATTTGTTTAGCAGACTGTCCTTGTGTCTTGTTGTCTTGGTGTGCAGTGTTCTATTTATTTTTATTTATTTATTTTGTCCAATACATAATGAAGGTTAATGAGATTAACCATGTAGAATATATATCAAAGAAAGGAAAGGAAGAAAGAAAGAAAGAAAGAAAGAAAGAAAGGATAGGAGTGAAGATATAAGAATAAAATGCAATGTACATCCAATACACAACTCTGTAGTGACATTTTGAGGGTAGGAGTTGAAACAGTTTGTGTCCAGGATGCGAGGGGTCAGTCGATATTTTCACCGCCCTCTTTTTGACTCGTGCAGTCTACAGGCCCTCAATGGAAGGCAGGTTGGCAGCCAATGTTTTTTCTGCAGTTCTGATTCTCCTCTGAAGTCGGTGTCGGTTTTGTTGGGTTGCAGAACCGAACCAGACAGTGATAGAGGTGCAGATGGTGGACTCAACGATTCCTCTGTAGAACTGGATCAGCAGCTTCTGGGGCAGTTTGAACTTCTTTAGTTGGCACAGAAAGAACATTCTTCGTGGTGCTTTTTGGATGATGTTTTTTTGATGTTAGGTGCCCATTTTAGGTCTTGAGATGCAGTAGATAATTTTGATAGATGGGGCAATCGAAACACACACAGACACACAAAGACATACATACATACACACACACAAAAGCACACACACACACACACACACACACACACACACACACACACACACAAACAAACACCAAGATGAGAGAAAGTTGACCAGGAATCCTGCATCAAAATAGCAGTCAGTGGACCATCTCTGCTGCAGCTGCACCCACAATTTTGTGCCAGGGGTGCCTCTAGGGCCATCGTAGCCCCCCCTGAATCTGGTGGGCACCAAATTGTGGAAGGGGGTCCCTGCAGGCAGGGGGTCTAGCTAGGCGGCTGCCGCAGCGGCTCAGTTGATCTCCCCCGAGAGCCCAGAGGCGGCTTGACTTTCCCTGGCCTTTGCAGTCGCTTGACCTCAGTGCTCAGCTATGAAGGGAGGTGGTGCGTGCCGGAGTGTCTGTGCGTTCCTTTGTGTGTGTGTTTGGTGGTGTGTGCCTGCAGAGGAGAAGAAGGAGGAGGGGGCTTCGCAGAATAACCGAGTGGCTCTTTGTCGCTGCCCCCCCCACCGCCTGCTTCCTTTCTTGCATGGGAATCTTCAACAGGCACGTTGATCCGGACAGACATTTAGAAACTACCCACCCCACACACCCTCCCACTCCCTACAACGATCCTGGTTGTGTGTTTGGGTCCTTGGACTGACAGACCCACCAAATTTCTGTTGCTAAGTGTGAAACATTGGTGAGGCGAGTTCGGCCTCATTGTAAGGCGTTGTGGGCCACCGTCGTTAAATGGATCCCCGCAGTTCGGTTAAGAGCAGGGCTGCGTTCGCAGGGATGGTGCAGCGGCTGTTAAGTGTGAAAATATGGTAGTAAGTCATTTTCAGTGCTGGTGTAACTTTGGTCACTAAATGAATTTTATTTACCGGTACTTACTTACTTACTTACTTACTTACTTACTTACCGGTACTTACCAGTACTTACTTACTTACTTACTTACTTACTTACCGTATTTACTCACTTACTTACCGTATTTACTCACTTACTTACTTATTTACGGGTACTTAGTTACTTACTTACCGGTACTTACTTACTTACTTACTTATTTACTGGTACTTATCAGTACTTACTTACTTACCGTATTTACTCACTTACTTATTTACCGGTACTTAATTACTTACTTACCAGTACTTAATTACTTACCTATTTATTTACTTACTTACTTATCTACTTATTTCCTCCCTTCCTTCCTTATTTATTTATTTATTTACTTATTTACATACTACCTCCCTCCCTCCCTCTCTTTCCTTCCTTCCTTATTTGCTTACTCACTTATTTACTCATTTACTTACTTACTTACTTACTTACTGACTTACTTACTGACTTACTGACTTACTTACTTACTTGAGTTGGAAGGGACCTTGTAGGTCATCTAGTCCAACCCCCTGCTCAAGCAGGAACCCTTGTTGTAACCTTTGCACATTGTTGTAACCTTAGGAGTGACTGAGGTTTTGCTTCTGGGTACCCCCAAATCTAACCCCACTTTTTTGCCAACTCTTGAGACTCCACCTCCCATCATCCCCTGCCAGGTCTTTTTTTTTTTTTGGAACAAGGGGAGGTTTTTTTCCATCTCAGGGGTCTTGACAGTTGCAACACACACACACACACACACACACACACACACACGCAGATTTTTCCTGCCCGCGCAGAGCCCTGGAATTTGTCAAATGAAGTTATGAATCATCGCACAAACAGAAAACGCGTTTTGGAATTCTCCGCCAAAGCTCCTTCAGGCTTCGCACACGGCGTCTGCCAGAGACATTGTTTTTTCCAGGGAAGTCCCGGCATTCCGACCCTCCTTCCTGTTGCTTCTGTGCGCGGGTTGCCCTCTGAGGGTGTGCAGAGTGTTTCCCTTGCATTGCCAGTTGCAAAACGTCACTATTTATACAGGCAATTGGACACAGGAAGGCGTGGATGGCTTTTCAGCCTCCTGTGGGTGAACCAGCCACGGGTTCAAGAGGAGTTGATCTCCACACCTCCAAGTCTCTCCTCTCCTTCCTTCTTCCCTTCCTCTCTCTCTTTTCCTTGCCCTCCCCTTTTTCCTTACCATATATCCTTCCTCTCCTCTCCTCTCCTCTTCTCCTCCATGCTCCTCTCCACTTCTTCATTTTTCCTTTCTTCTTTCTCCTTTCCTTTCCTTTCTTCTCCTCTTCCATCCTCTTGGGTCTCCTTCCATTCTTCCTCCTTCCATCTCTTTTTCTCTTTCTCTTCTCCCCTCCTCTCTCCTTTCATTCTTCTTCCATCTCTTTTTCTCTTTCTCTTCTCCCCTCCTCTCTTCTTTCATTCTTCCTCCTTCCATCTCTTTTTCTCTTTCTCTTCTCCCCTCCTCTCTCCTTTCATTCTTCTTCCTTCCATCTCTTTTTCTCTTTCTCTTCTCCCCTCCTCTCTCCTTTCATTCTTCTTCCTTCCATCTCTTTTTCTCTTTCTCTTCTCCCCTCCTCTCTCCTTTCATTCTTCTTCCTTCCATCTCTTTTTCTCTTTCTCTTCTCCCCTCCTCTCTCCTTTCATTCTTCCTCCTTCCACCTCTTTTTCTCTTTCTCTTCTCCCCTCCTCTCTCCTTTCATTCTTCTTCCTTCCATCTCTTTTTCTCTTTCTCTTCTCCCCTCCTCTCTCCTTTCATTCTTCTTCCTTCCATCTCTTTTTCTCTTTCTCTTCTCCCCTCCTCTCTCCTTTCATTCTTCCTCCTTCCACCTCTTTTTCTCTTTCTCTTCTCCCCTCCTCTCTCCTTTCATTCTTCTTCCTTCCATCTCTTTTTCTCTTTCTCTTCTCCCCTCTCTCCTTTCATTCTTCCTCCTTCCATCTCTTTCCCCTTCTCTTCCTCTCCTCTCCTTCCTCTTTCCTTTCTTCTTTCTCCTTTGCTTTGCTTTGCTTTCCCTTCCTCTCCTCTCCTCCTTCGGCGCCCACAAACCTGAGGACCATTCTCAAAGTCACTTCTTCAGTGCCATTTAAACCCTGAATGGTTGACCAACAAAGATTTGTCTGTCCTGGTCTCCCCGGTAACGTATGCAGCCGGGTCTCTTCGCCAGGCGCCCAATGCTGCTCTGCTCAAGACGGGCATTCTCCCCTTTGGTTTGCAGGCCGTGCCTGCAGGAGGCCAGGAGGAAGGTTACCTGTGGCCTTAGGAAGCCGGCTCCCACTGCATTGTGTTGTGAGTGCTCCTTGTCCCCCTCAGGCCATGTCAGATTCTGAGGAGGGTGAGCCAGGCCCCTCTGGATACCCTGGGCCAGGTGTGGGTTGACAGATGAAGCAGAGAGCGAGAGTAGGGGAGAAAGTGACTTGAGTGAACCCGAGGAACCACTAGAGGGGGCTGATGTGACAATGGGGGAGAGGTCCTAGTCAGAGGATGAGGAAGACATGAGAGTGGAAAATCAGTGGATTGACCCTCCTTATAGGAGATTATTGAGGTGAGAGGAGTTGTATAGCTTTATGCATGGAATATTGAGTTGTGTGATTGTTCTTATTAAGGGTTTCTTAATTGTTTTGCTTTTTAACTTTGGATTTGTAGACTGTATTGTTTGTTGGGAGCTGCTCTAAGTTCTCCGACAAGGGCGACATACAAATCTAATAAATAAATAAATAAATAAATAAATAAATAAATAAATAAATAAATAAACAAACAAACAAACAAACAAACAAACAAACAAACAAACAAACAATATTAGCTTACAGTCTTAGCCTCTTTGAGGTGTGATGTCACTTCCAGGCAAAGGATTGTGGGAAATGGGGTGTGGAGAATCAATGGAAGAGACGTGAGGCTAGGAGGTGTGATTGAACAAGGCTTAAAAACCACGATTTCTGCTTCAATAAAAGACATTCTCTGTTGGATGCTGTGCTGGGCAAAGCTTACGGTGAACAAAATGCATATATTTAAGTAATGGATGGACTTTATCTAAGGAATGTAGATGAGACGAGGTTTTTGGTGCTTTTCCCAGACAGAGGTTCCAGGTAGCTCTAAAGAGGAATAAAGCTCCTTCTGTGCCGTTTTTCAACCTGTGTTTCATTATGTGTGCGTGCGTTCAAGTAGAGTCGGATTTTATCACAAAATAAGTGATTTCTGAGTTGGGGTCCCCTCCGAGGGCCATGCACAGAACACATCTGGAGAAGCACAGCTGGATTTGGCCAACCATCACAGGCTCTGCTGTCTATCCGTTGCTCAACACTGTCCTTTTCCCGTCTCCGGACAGCTTGGAGGTTGGAGAAAAAGGGAAATTTTGACTCAGCACCTCCAAGAGCCAAAACACCACCACCGAGGCTGGCTGTCCGCTGGCACCAAACCCAGACGGACACCTGTTCCCTTGGCTCCCTCTTGCTGGTTTCCCAAGCCGGATGCTCCGATTCGGCCCGCTTTCCCTGGCCTGGACAGGCGTCCAGCTTTCGAACAGCCCCTCCCATCCCCCCAGCAGCTGTCCTGGGATAGGCTGGACGTGGGCGAGAGAGGAGAAAGATTTTGCAAAGGAGCAAAAAAAAACCCCTGTTGTGGTGGGGTGGAGGTTGCAGAATGTGCTGTGGGGCAGTCGGAGGATTGAGCAAAGCGCTTAAAAGACATCCCAGGTGGCCCTCGACTTAGAAACCTAGAAACCTAGAAGATTGACCGCAGAAAAAGACCTCCTGGTCCATCTAGTCTGCCCTTATACTCTGCTACATTTTATCTTAGGATGGATCTATGTTTATCCCAGGCATGTTTAAATTCAGTGACTGTGGATTGCCCAACCACGTCTGCTGGAAGTTTGTTCCAAGCATCTACTCCTCTTTCAGTCAAATAATATTTTCTCACGTTGCTTCTGATCTTTCCCCCAACTCACCTCAGATTGTGTCCCCTTGTTCTTGAGTTCGCTTTCCTATTAAAAACACTTCCCTCCTGGATCTTATTTAACCCTTTAACGTATTTAAATGTTTCGATCATGTCCCCCCTTTCCCTTCTGTCCTCCAGACTCTACAGATGGAGTCCATGAAGTCTTTCCTGATACGTTTTATGCTTAAGACCTTCCACCATACAACGACTTATATACTAAAGCTAAAGCTTCTATTCTGGCACCTTGAAACATATTTTTACAATCTGACCAATCAGGCGTTTACAGTGGGGGTGTCCCTCTGACCTTCCTGCCAATCAGCTTAAAGCTCCGTTGGGAGAATTGGTGCTCGACTTATGGTTGGGGGTCACCACAACAGGAGGAACTGCATTAAGGGATCGTGGCATTAGAAAGGTTGGGAACCAATTGCGAACCCGTTCTGAGGGGGGTAATTCCCCCCTCCAGAACCAAAGGTGGACAATTAATGGAATCTTTAGAATTTGCAAAAGAAGAAGAAGAAGAAGAAGAAGAAGAAGAAGAAGAAGAAGAAGAAGAAGAAGAAGAAGAAGAATTCCTGCCGATCCTTGGGAGGCTGGCTGACACCCCCTCCCTCCAGAAGGGTCTGGGGTCCAGGAGAGGCTCCTCTGCTTTCCCCCACCCTGGGGGAGGGGAGGGGGTGTCACCGTGCACGGGCTGCTGGCAAACATCTGTAGCCCATTTCCTTCCTGGGCAGCCTCCAGGCGGGGGACTTTCCACTGGACGGCTCCCCCCCCCTCAGTGAAATTCATGTGTGTGAAGGATGGTGAACATTTGCACGCTTTGGGGGGAAAAGAGTGAGGCCCTTCCTTCCTTAACCTCCCCCCCTGCTCCCACCTTTTCTTTTTTTGAGAAAACAAGCAAGCCAACTTTGGTCTTTTGGTCTTTCGACTTTGGTTTTAGACTCAGATTTGGAGTTTAAACTGTTACCTACCTACCTACCTACCTACCTATCTATCCATCCATCCATCCATCATCTCTCCTTCCTTCCAAGGTGGGTGAAATGAGGACCACCGCTTAGAGGGGGCCGTGAAAGCACTGTGAAGTGGTATATAGGTCCAAGTGCTATTGCTAAATGCTATTTGTGGCAGCCCCTCAAATATTAGAAGACTGTTTTCCCGTGTCCTTCTTTTCTCTAAAGTTGATATATCCTGCAATTGTTCTTTATATGTTTTATTCTCAGGGCCTTTAATCATCTCAGTTGCTCTTCTATGCATTTTTTCCCCAAAGTCTCAAAGATTGGGGTTTTTGGTATTGGGGTGACCCAAACGGGATGCGAGGGCGGATTCTGGTTGTGTGGAGGATGTCCCGAGCCCTTCCCCTTCTTTTGCCCAAGCAGGGGGTTGGACTAGAGGACCTCCAGGGTTCCTTCCAACTCTGTTGTTGTGATGGTGGTTGTGGTTGTGGTTGTGGTCGTCGTCGTCGTCGTTATTATTATTATTATTATTATTATTATTATTATTATTATTATGTCAATACAACACAGCAAATGAGATCACTATGCTGGATTTTGTATTTCATCACCAGTCGGGCTCTTCCCAAGCACCTAGGACTGCATGATGTAGCGGCGAATTATGTTTGCCCATCCCAGTAAAACGGCCTTTTGCAATTGACAGATGGAGATTTTGTCAATTCTGATGGTTTTCAAATGTCCGCTGAGATCCTTTGGCCCTGCGCCCAGTGTGCCACGTACCACTGGGACCACTTTCACGGGCTTATGCCAGAGTCGTTGCAGCTCGATGTTTAGATCTTTGTATTTCACTAATTTCTCTAGCTGCTTCTCCTCAATTCTGCTGTCTCCTGGGATTGCGATGTGACAGCATTTATTATTATTATTATTATTATTATTATTATTATTATCATCATCATCATCATCATTACTACTACTATTACTACTATTACTATTACTACTACTATTACTATTACTATTATTACTATTACTACTATTACTATTATTATTATTATTATTATTATTATTATTATTATTATTATTATCTCTGCCACCAGGCATGGGGGGATTAACCTCCCTGTCTTTTTCTCTGACCTCTATATTGATCAGCTGGACCGAGTGTGTATGACTGTGTAGTTAATGGGATTTTATACATGTATTTTAATTTACCGGTAGTTTAAATTTTAAGATCAGATTTGTATTGTATTACTGTCCTGTTGTGAGCTGCCCTGAGTCTTCGGAGAGGGGCGGCATACAAATCCAATAAATTCAAAATTCAATTCAAATTCAATTCAAATGATCATCATCCTCATCATCCTCTTCCTCCCCTGCAGACAGCAAAGCCATTGTGGACGGCAACCTGAAGCTCATCCTGGGCCTGATCTGGACGCTCATCCTCCACTACTCCATCTCCATGCCCATGTGGGAAGACGAGGATGAGGAGGACGCCAAGAAGCAGACCCCCAAGCAGCGCCTCCTGGGGTGGATCCAGAACAAGGTGCCCCAGCTGCCCATCACCAACTTCAACCGCGACTGGCAGGACGGCAAGGCCTTGGGGGCCCTGGTGGACAACTGCGCCCCGGGTGAGTGTGGGTGTGGGGTGTTGGGGTGTTGGGGTGGAGGGGGGGAGAAGTACACAGGGTGCCCCACCCCCCAGGAGAGCCTGACTGGACCCCATGCGCTGCAGGTGGATTGAAGGATTGATCGAGGCTGGAGAGGTTTGCAATATATTTAGTCATGAAGGATATGGCCATTTGTCTTGTCATCCTTCCTCCCTTCCTACCATCCTCCATCTATACACCCTCCCTCCTTCTCTCCTGCCCTTCATTTCTTATCATCCATCCATCCATCCACTTCCTTCCTTCCTTCCTTCCTTCCTCTCCTCCCTCCCTCTTTACTCTCACTTTCTCTTTTTCACTCTTTCTGTCTCTTTTTCTTTCCTCCCTGCTTCCGTCCCCTCTTTCTTTCTTTCTTTCTTTCTTTCTTTCTTTCTTTCTTTGTCCCTCCCTCTCTTTCTGTCTTCCTTCCTTCCTTTCCTTCTTTTTGTCTCCCTCCCTCTCTCCCACCCTCTCTCTTTCCCCCTCTTTCTTTCTTTCTCCCTTCTTTCCTTCTTCCCTTCCCTTCTTTTCTCTCTTTCTGTTTTCCTTCCATTCTCCCTCCCTCCCTTCTTCCCCCTTTCTTTCTTTTTTTGTTTCTTTGTTTCTTTCTTTGTCTCTTTCTTTGTCTCTTCCTTCCTTCCTTCCTTCCTTCCTTCCATCCTCCCTCCCTCCCTCCCCTCCATCCTTCCTCCTTTCCTTCCTCATCCATCTATCCACCCTCCATCTCTCCTTCCCTCTCTCCCTTCCTTCCTTTCTTATCATCCATCCGAAACAGTCATCTCTTTTTTCCATTGCCGTTGTAACTCTGAAACAGTCACTAAATGAGTGGGCTGCCACGTGTATCGTAAGCCACCCAGAGATACCCTGTAAATTTTATAAACCACTGAACAATTTCAGCCCTTCCTCCGCTTGACAAGAAAGAAAATCAATCAGAGGGCTTGTAAAATCTCATCGGCGTGGAAAATTCTGGAAGGGACCGGATGCTTCTCCGGTGACGTTAGAAACAAAGCCCAGGGAGATTTTCTTTTTAAAAAAATGACATTTCTTTCCTCCACACATCCAGGCAAGGATTTACATATCCCGCTCTGGAATTTGCTGACTTCAGGAATTTGCTGGTAGCTGAGATGATTTCATTCAAGATTTCTCACTTTTGACAACTTTATGAGGGGGAGGGGGAAGGACTTCGATTCCCAGAATCCCCCAGCCTGTTGTGGTCTGGGAGTTGTAGTCCACCCTCCCCCACCCCCGTGACATAAAACTGCCTCAGAGCAGGAGTAGGCAAATTTGGCTCTTCTATGACATGAGGACTACAAGTCCCAGAATTCCTGAGCTAGCATGATTGTCTCAGGAATTCTGGGAGTTGAAGTCCACAAGTCATAGAAGAGCCAGCTTGGCCGACCCCTGCCTCCGACGGAGAAGCCACTGAAGGTTAAAACTGTGAGGTGAATTGCACAGTGCCGGCGGCCATCTTGACTTTGTGGACGCCCTCAGCAGGCGCCCCGGAAGACGTTTTTCACTTCAGTTGCCATTTTCTCCTGATCCAATGCTGGTTTTCCAGGGATATTGGTGCAACTTGTCTGACTGTCTGTAAGAAAACCAACAACAATCAAGCTCAGCTACTACAGACTCCACCATTTTTTCCCTTCTCTCTACCATTCTCGTAGCACTGATGATCCTACCTAATTGGGTCATGAAACGTCCCCAAGAAAACAGCAACAAGGAGCCCCACTGCCCTTCCTTCCTTCCTTCCTTCCTTCCTTCCTTCCTTCTCTTCCATCCTTTCCCTTCCTTCCTTCCTTCCTTCCTTCTCTTCCATCCTTTCCCTTCCTTCCTTCCTTCCTTCCTTCTCTTCCATCCTTTCCCTTCCTTCCTTCCCTTCCATCCTTTCCCTTCCTTCCTTCCCTTCCATCCATCCTTCCTTCCTTCCTTCCTTCCTTCCTTCCTTCCTTCCTTCCTTCTCTTCCATCCTTTCCCTTCCTTCCCTTCCATCCTTTCCCTTCCTTCCTTCCTTCCTTCCTTCCTTCCTTCCTTCCTTCCCATTTAGAAATAACACTTAGATGTATATACGACTTTACAGTGCTTGACAGCCTGCTCTAAGTAATTTTACAGAGTCAGCCTCTTGCCCCCAACATTCTGGGTCCTCATTTTACCCACCTCAGAAGGACGGAAGGCTGAGTCAACCTGGAGTTGGTCAGGATCGAATTACTACCAATGGGCAGAGTCAGCCTGCAATGCTGCATTCTAAGCATTGTGCCACTGACGAAAAAAGGAAGGAAGGCCAGTAGCATTTAGACTTATATACTGCTTCATAGAGCTTTTACAGCCCCCTCTAAGTGGTTTACAGAATCAGCCTCTTGCCCCCAACAATCTGGGTCTTCATTTGACCCACCTCGGAAGGAGGGAAGGCTGAGTCGACCTAGTCAGGATCGAACTCCTGGCCGTGAGCAGAGTCTGGTTGCAATAAAGCATACCAAAATTTTTGGGCATGGCTTATACAAGACGTCCTGCATTTTCTTTCAACATGTTTCAGTGCAAATTGGATGCTGTGGGGTGCACCTCCATTTTCACTACCCCACTGCCTGGTTCGGGCAGTAGCCCAGCCCTGATTCTAACCCATTGTGTCAGCATGATTCTTCCCTCCTTCCTTCCTTCCTTCCTTCCTTCCTTCCTTCCTTCCTTCCTTCCTTCCTTCCTTCCTTCCTTCCTTCCTCTCCCCTCTGGCTGCACGGGTGGCCGGCTTGGCTGGCGAGGACCCAGCCCTGGCTTTTGCAATCTAAACAATCTGGAAGCAGATTTATAGCCCCGGAGGATTTGCACACCCAGGGATGGATACACACACACACACACACACCACTTAGTTTGGAAAGCTGGCCAAATTTGGACATGCTCAGAGGCCTCGCTGGATCAGGGTGTGTGTGGAGAAAGAGCCTGGTTAAAATGGAGATTAGTTTTAAAGTTTTTCTCCACTTTCCAGTACAGAGGAGTCCTTGAGGAGGGGGGTGTCTGAAAATATACCCCTCCCTCCCTTTCTCCCTTTTTCCTTTCTTCCTTACTCTCTTTTAATTGTTGTCAGTTTCTCTTTCTACCTCTTTTTCTTCCCTCCCTCCTTCTCTTCCTCCCTCCCTCCCTCCGTCTTCCTTCCTTCCTTCCTTCCCACTTAGCAATAGCACTTTGACCTGTGGTTCTCAACCTGGGGGGTCAGGACCTTTCTTTCTTTCTTTCTTTCTTTCTTTCTTTCTTTCTTTCTTTCTTTCTTTCTTTCTTTCTTCCTTCCTTCCTTCCTTCCTTCCTTCCTTCCTTCCTTCCCACTTAGCAATAGCACTTAGACCTGTGGTTCTCAACCTGGGGGGTCAGGACCTGCCTTTCTTTCTTTCTTTCTTTCTTTCTTTCCTTCCTTCTTCCTTCCTTCCTTCCCTCTTCACGCTCACTTTCTCTTTCTCACTCTTCCTGTCTCTATTCGGAGAGAGTAACAATGAAAGAGCTTGCAAGCTGGTAAGAGCTGGGAACATCGTTAGCACCTGGTTAGGGCTGGAAAGAAACTTATTGGGAGCAAGTTAGAGCAATGGAAAAAAAGCCCTGCAAAGATTTATGGCTTGGGAAACAATCTTGGCAGAGAGAAACAATGAAAGAGCCTGCAAGGAAAGAGCTGGGAAGATCGTTAGGTCCTGGTTAGGGCTGGGGTGTGTGGAGAAGCTACATTATAGATTATATCTTATAGACACACCCAAATGATCAGCCTCTCTTAGGGAGGAAAAAGTTGCATCTTATACTCTGAAAATTACGGTATATGCCTCCCAATCCCAAAGGGACTCAGGATGGTAAATAGTATATACAATACCATAAAATTACATACAATAAACCAAAACGTCCCAACGACCCAACCAGAAGTTCGGAAACAAACTTCCAGTTGAGCTGTCGGGCTAGTTTTGGCCATCCGAAGGGTTCAGGAAGCTTCCTGAAGCCTGCAGCGAGCGAAAAACAGCCCAACGGGCCCACTGGAAGCCTGGAGGTTTCCAGTGAAGCCTCGGGGGGCAGTGTGGGGCTGATGTTTGTGTGCATGCATGGGTGTGGGGGGGGTTCTGCACATGTACGGAAGGTGAGCATTGCATCACAGATGTGGCCACGCGCATGCATGCTACCATGCCTGCGTGCACATTTTTGGCACCCGAACCAAAAAGGTTTTGCCATCACAGATGTAGGGGGGGATCTTTTGGGTGTCTGCAGCCCCCTTGCCTTGCTGACCCCCCTCTTTTCTTTCCCTTCCAGGTCTGTGTCCAGATTGGGAGACATGGGACCCGAGACAGCCGGTGGAGAATGCCCGCGAAGCCATGCAACAGGCCGACGACTGGCTGGGAGTCCCACAGGTACAGGGATTGGGGAGTAGGCGGTGGGGGGGGAGAAAATATCCTGCCCCCAGGAAGGGGAAACCAGCAGGAACCATCCGGAACAGGCCGTGCTCCCTTCGAGCTTTGCAAGGGACAGCTGCCAATCAAAAAGGTTGAGCTTCTCAGCTAAATTTATATCACGCCGGCTGAAACGAAGCCAACAGGGTTTTCTGGATGATTGATGGGCGTGTTCTTCTCTCTGCAGGTCATCGCCCCCGAAGAGATTGTGGACCCCAACGTGGACGAGCATTCGGTCATGACGTACCTCTCGCAGTTCCCCAAGGCCAAACTCAAACCCGGAGCCCCCCTCAACTCCAAGCAAGTCAACCCCAAGAAGGCCAAGGCGTATGGGCCTGGTAAGCAGCTCAGAGCCAAGAAGGGTCAACGATGGGGGAAGAGTTGCCACTCAGCTGATCTAGCTATTACAGCAAGTCAGCTAGCCAAGTTCCAAATACCAGGATTCCCTTCAATTCTCTCCCTTCCCCTCCCTTCTTTCCTTCCTCCTCCCTCTCCTTTCTTCTTTCTCTCCTTCCTTCCTTCCTCCTTCCTCCCTCCCTCCCTTTTTCCTTCTTTTCACCTTCCTTCCTCCTCTCTCCCTTTCTTTCTCTCCCTCTATCCTTCCTTCCCTCTCTTATCCCCTTTCCTTCCTTCTTTCCCTCCTTCCTTCTTTCCATCCTTCCTTCCTACTTCCCTTTTCTTTCCCTCCCTCCTTCTTTCCTTCCTTCCCACATTCCTTCTTTCTTTCCTTACTCCTCTCTCACTCACTCTCTCCTTCCTCCTTTTCCCCCTTTCTTTTCCTTTTCCTCCCCCTTCCCCTCTTCTTCCTTTCCTGCTTCCTTTTCACTTCCTTCCTTCCTTCCTTCCTTCCACCTTTTCCTCTTCTTTTTTCCTTCCTTTCCCTCCCTTTTTTCTGCTTCCCTTCCCCCTTCTTCTTCTGCTCCCATTCTTTCTCCTCCATTTCTATTTCCCCCTTCTCCTTCCCCTCCTCTGGAGCCAGGGTTGTCCTTTTCACCCCCCTGTCTCACCTTCCACCAGGTATCGAGCCCCATGGAAACACGGTGCTGAAACCCGCCCATTTCACAGTGGAGACCGTCGAGGCCGGCTTGGGAGAGGTGCTGGTGTACATTGAGGACCCCGAGGGACACACGGAAGAGGTAGGTCACCCACCCACCCACTCCCACACCCATCTTCCCCAGACCCCCTCCCCCACAGGCCCTACAACTTCTGCCCAGCTCAGAGAGCCTGACCCCTGGTAGCCCCCCTCAAAGCTGCAAAAAACAATTTATCCGGTGGAACAGCTTGCCACCAGAAGTTGTGGGTGCTTCCATCAATGGAGGTTTTCAGGAAGAGATTGGACAGCCAAACAATCAGGAAAAAAAATATCCCAAAACAACACAGTACCTAATGACGCATATAACGACAGCAGCAAGAATATTATACGCTCAGTTGTGGAAAAACAAAATGATTCTGCCAGAAATTAATACCATGGGCAAAAATCTATAAATGTGCAGAAATGGATAGAATGACTATGGAGGTAAAGGGAACAAGCTATTCCGAAGATTACAAAACTTGGAGTAACTGGTACAAAATGGATAGAGAACAGGAATAAGGTACAGTGGTATCTCTACTTACGAACTTCATTCGTTCCGTGACCAGGTTCTTAGATAGAAAAGTTTGTAAGGAGAAGCAATTTTTCCCATAGGAATCAATGTGAAAGCAAATAATGCATGTGATTGGGGAAACCACAGGGAGGGTGGAGGCCCTGTTTCCTCCCAGGAGATTCCTAGAGAGGCTCCATGGAGGCTTCTCCCCACCTTTTCCGGCCCTGTTTCCTCCCAGGAGATTCCTAGAGAGGCCCCATGGAGGCTTCTCCCCACCTTTTCCGGCTCTGTTTACTCCCAAGAGATTCCTAGAGAGGCCCCACGGAGGCTTCTCCCGCCTTTTCTGGCCCTGTTTCCTCCCAGGCGATTCCTAGAGAGGCCCCACGGAGGCTTCTCCCTGACTTTTCCGGCCCTGTTTCCTCCCAGGAGATTCCTAGAGAGGCCCCACGCAGGCTTCTCCCTGCCTTTTCTGGCCCTGTTTCCTCCCAGGCGATTCCTAGAGAGGCCCCACGGAGGCTTCTCCCTGACTTTTCCGGCCCTGTTTCCTCCCAGGAGATTCCTAGAGAGGCCCCACGCAGGCTTCTCCCTGCCTTTTCCGGTTACATTTTCGGAGGCTCGGGTTTGTAAGTGGAAAATGGTTCTTGACAAGAGGCCAAAAAATCTTGAACACACGGTTCTCATCTAGAAAAGTTCATAAGTAGAGGCGTTCTTAGGTAGAGGCCCCACTGCATTGTGATAAAATGTGCAAGGGCATAATTGTTCTGATGCTCAAAAGACTCCCGTCCTTCCATTCTCCTCCCTCTCTCTGCCCCAAATGATATGATGGATCCCTCTTCCCTGCAATGCCCAGGGGAAAGGACGCCCTCTCACCCCTCCCTGCCAGGCTGGGTCTTGAGACCCTGAGCTGCTGTGGCTGGCATCGGAGGGTGAGGCTGGCATCCGCTTGGGCCGCGACTCTGCAGGCAAAAAAGGCCTGGAGGGATCTGGAGCTGAGCGACAGGCGGCAGCTGCTGGCACAAAGCTCTGGCAGGACTGGGTAAAGGCCCCCCCATTCTTTCTTCCCTCCCCTCCAGGCCAAAGTGGTTGCCAACAACGACAAGAATCGGACCTATTCAGTCTCCTACGTGCCCAAGGTGGCCGGCTTACACAAGGTGAGTGTGACCTCTGCAGACTAATCTCTCCCCTTAAAAAAATAGCATTTAGCATTTAGACTTATATACCGCTTTACAATGTTTCTCCAGCCCTCTCTAAGCGGTTTTACAGAATCGGCTTCTTTTGCCCCCAACAATCTGGGTCCTCCTTTGACCCACCTGGGAAGGATGGAAGGCTGAGTCCACCTGGAGCTGGTGGTGGGATTTGAACTGCTGAATTACAGCTAGCAGTTACAGTAGCGGAAGGAGCCTGCAGTGCTGCACTCTAACCACTGTGCCACCCTGGCTCTTTCTTTCCTTCCTTCCTTCCTTCCTTCCTTCCTTCCTTCCTTCCTTCCTTCCTTCCTTCCTTCTCTCTCTTTTCCTCTCTCCCTCCTTCCTTCCTTCCTTCTGAAAACAGTGTATTTACGACCGCTTTCCACACTTATGCCCATTGCTGTCTTACTACAATTTGAAGATTTCATCTTACTTATATATACACGGCGTCCCTGAAAATAAGATCTTACAACTGGGAGAGTTCAAGTCAGTTTCTCGTATCTTTGCCGAGTTGTCTGATTTCTTCTGATTTCCCCCCCCTCTGCTGTTCCCACCCAGGTCACTGTCCTTTTTGCGGGCCAAAATATTGACCGGAGCCCCTTTGAAGTCAACGTGGGCATGGCGCTCGGAGACGCCAGCAAGGTGACTGCCCGTGGACCAGGCCTGGAGCCCGTGGGAAACGTGGCCAACAAACCCACATACTTTGACATCTACACCGCAGGTAAGGGGCAGTGATGGGCTGCAGCCCCACAAGGGAGGGACGCAATGGACGTAGTAGGTTTATGCCCTATTTATTGAATATTTAATAGCTTTTTTTATTGCCCTTCCTTCTCTAGCACCTGCATGATCCTTCATTACTTTTAAAACAGGAAATAATGAAGTGCTATGCTTTTACCCATAAACACGTTAATCATTTTAATCATTATCTAGAACTGAACTTTGATAGCACTTAAAGAAAATTGAGCTACTTGCCTAATCTGTTATCCTACTGAAGCTTGTGGGTTCGGTACAAAACTTTCAAATGTTACTGTGCTCCTCAACAATTAATGCTGTCGATCATTTGTCCTTTTTGGGGCTCTTCAAATAATGTGAGTGAATCCACTGAAAAAGAGTCCAAACACCTATTTGAAAACTTATCTTGATCGGTAAGCCTCTCCCATCCAGTCACATGACCTTTAAACCACCCCTCAGTCACATGACTGTCAAGCCACTCCCACCTGGTCACATGGCCAGCAAGCGACTCCTACCCGGTCACCTGACCATCAAGCCACACCCACACAACAAGCCACGCCCACAGCGTGGCAGTAAAAAATTGGGCAGCCCATCACTGCACGGCGGCGTGTGTTCAAGCAAGATTTTGCTTCTGCGCATGTGCAGGAAGGAAAATGTTGCGAGGGGATGCACATGCTTGTGAGATTTCAGTCAATTTTTGCTTCTGGGCATGTGTGGAAGCAAAAAAAATAACCGAAATCTTGCGCACGTGTCACCTCGTAAGATTTTGCTTCCCGCGTATGCGCACGCCAGGGAGGCGAAGTTCCGTGCACAGCGCATTGGGAGCAACAGGAGCAACAACCCCGGTCTGCACATGATCACCATTCACAACTTTCCTGGCCAGCTTCCGACGAGAAAAGTTAGTAAGGGGAACTGGATCCGTTTAACGACCAGCAGGTTCTCTTTACCGCTGCCGCAGAAGAAATCTCATAAGCAATTGAGTTTTTTCCCAAACGGCATCACTCTGCTAAACAATTATTTGTTTAGCAGAGTGATGGCGTTTGGGAAAAAACTGTCCTTGTGTCCAGTAGTCTTGGTGTGCAGTGCTCTGTAGCGACGTTTTGAGGGTAGGAGTTGAAGGAGTTTATATCCAGGATGCGAGGGGTCAGTAAATATTTTCATGGCCCTCTGTGAAAAATAATAATTTTTTAAAAAGACAATAAATAAATAAATCCAGACAGCTAATGCGGGATCTTCCGTCTGCAGGGGCCGGGGCCGGTGACGTGGGGGTGGTGATCGTGGACCCCCAGGGGCGCCGGGACACTGTGGAAGTGGTCTTGGAAGACAAAGGGGACAATATTTTCCGCTGCACTTATCGCCCCGTCCTGGAGGGTCCTCACACCATCTATGTGACCTTCGCGGGGGCCCAGATCCCCAAAAGCCCCTTCACGGTCAACGTGGCAGAAGGTAAGGCCTTCCCTGGCTCTCCTGGGGGTTCCTTCTCCCTCCTCTCTGTTTCTTTTCTCTTCCCGCTGACCATCCGCCACCCTGCTTGTTTGCCATCTCTAATGACCTCCTGACTACTAAACTAGCAGCCCACACACCTAGGGGTGGATTTTTATTACCGCCACTATGGTTCAGCGAACTGGTAGCAAGCGGAGTTTTAGAACCACTTACTCGGGCACCAAATGCATACATTTGATAACCTCTCCTCCAAATCTACCTTGCAGAGTTGTTGTTTCAACCCTCTGCTTCACTTGGGGTCAGAAGGTGCGACACGAGTAGGAATGGTAGCCGGCACCAATATTGCATCCTTACCTTCACGCAGCTGTCCCCAAAGTTTCTGTGTTTGAGGCAGGCAGGAGTTGCCGCTAGCGCTATAACTGGGTTCTTTGCGCACAGCTTCGGGCCTTTGGCATGTGCGCACAGATGTCCAAAGCTGCGTGCGCATCACAACTTTTGTTACCGGTGCAGCATCCTTTATCATCCCAGTAGATTGGTGGGCATTGGATTTGTTATTGTGTACTGTTTTTTATTATTGTTGTGAGCCACCCCGAGTTTTCGGAGAGGGGCGGCATATAAATCCAATAAATCTAATCTAATCAGTAGGAATCCATGGTGTCTGGCACAAAATTGCGTCCGTATCTTAACTCCGAGGTCCCCAATGTTTCTGGGTTTGCAAACTGATGGTTTGGGGAGAGAGGGAAGGGTTCCACATGAAACAACAGGCAAGTGTGCGCACACAGCTTACCCAAATGGAGCTTTGATGCGCATACAGTTACACACCTGCTCTCCCACTGCTTCTGCAGCCCTGGGTGTGCAGCCTGGGGTTGTGGTCATCTGTATTTAAGGCAGGGGTCTCCGACCTTGGCAACGTTTAAGATTTGCGGACTTCAACTCCCAGAATTCCTCAGCTTTGCTGACCCCCTGGACTTTCTCAGGGGCTGGGGATGGACCTGGGATCTGCCCATCATCCCCGGCTTCCCTGCAAGGAAAAACAGGAACCGCTGACGCATCGGTGCTTCCTGTGTCCTGCGACAACACCCGGCAGAAATATTTTTCCTAGATTTCCACATTTCCTCCTGGAAACGGATTGGCCGACATTCCACACAGATGTTTTTTTCACCTCTGTTTTTATGGCTTGCTACAGCCCCCCCCCCCAAGTACGAGTGGCCCTCGCCTTACGACCGTTCGTTTAGTGAGTGTTCACAGTCACAAAACAGCACTGAAAAAAAAATAGACCGTTTTTCACACTTACAACCATTGCAGCCTGGCCCAAATTCAGATGCTGGCTCGTACCTACGACGCTGGTGTGATTCCCTGTTGCGACCTGAGGGAGGGCAGATTCACTTAACAGTGGGCAGGCTCTCTTGCGGTCATAATTCAAGGACTACTTGTACGCGAGCGAGATCACCATTTGAGTGAAAAATCTCAATTTGTGCATCTTTTTCTCTGGGTGTAAAACTCTATTTCCCATGTCAGAGGGTCATATAGCAAGAAGCGTTTGAAAAAACGAAATATGCAGCTGCTTACGCCCAGGTGAAGAAAATTCCTCTAAACATGCTCAGAGGCAACTTGAAGCTTAGAACCTGCTGACTGGATTTCTATGACAGGAGTCCCCAATTCTCCTGGCTGTGTCCTAAATTATGGGTCCTGGCACTGTTGGAAACTGGGCTGCGAAAGCGACGGGCGAGCTTGCACAAGCAAGTGAGTGAGGCCGTGCCCACTCATGACTTCACTTGGGTGAGTGGTGGGCACCCCTCGTGCAAATGGAACTGCGTGCACGCAACACACTCGTCCGTGTCTCACGTGTAAACCTTCCCTCTCCCTTCCCACCCGCCGGTTTCCACGAACGTGGAAAGTTTGTGGAATGCTGTTCTCTGCAGCCTTTTAGGGAGATCAACATTTCATAGATGGGCAAACTGAGGCTGGAGATCAGTGCCTCCCTTTATGGCTGAGCCCTGCTGATTTTGAGGGGTGTGTGTGTCTCTGTTCTCTGCTCCCCAAACTACGAGGAAAGTCAGGCTACAAGGCCCATGGCTCTTGCGGGGAATATTCACGCAGGAAGTTGGTATGACTGTCATGTAGACTTTTTTCTCCCCCTAGGCCGTTACAACTGTATACATGGTATGTTTGTATGTATGTTTGGTTTTTATATATTAAGGGGTTTTAATTTGCTTTTAGTATTGGATTTTTTTGTATATTGTTCATGATTGTTGTTAGCCGCCCCGAGTTTTCGGAGAGGGGCGGCATATAAATCCAATAAAAGTTGAAACTTGAAACGTGTAGCGGGAAGCCAGCGGAAGAGTCCGAGCAGAGCCAGGGGTCAGTAGATCATGGACTGCCGGTTGTGGGGAAGGTTAGAGACGACCGTCCTCATTCCGTTTCCCTCCAAGGGCAAAGTGCGCTGTAATTATTATTATTATTATTTATTAGATTTGTATGCCACCCCTCTCCGTAGACTCAGGGCAATGATGCTGTGAGCCGCTACCTGATTGCTCAGGGCAGGAACGCTACTGCGATTCATCACAAAAAATTTTCAGGTTATGGAGGGGACATAATGTCAAGACAGAAGGGGACAGAAAGTTCATGCAAGTTGTCAATTGTTGAACGGCGATCAGAGACAAGATTTTCTTCAATTTTCTGCACCATGTCGTCAGTCACAACAGACAGCCGTCCACTTCTGTCTTCATCATGAATTTCTGTCCTTGAATTTGAATTTTCCGTACCCATTTTGTCACACGCTGTCTTGACATTATGTCCTCTCCATAAACTGAAACGATTTCACAATGAATCACAGTGTTCCTGCTCTTAGCATTCCGAGAGCGCATTACATTGCACACTTCACCCTTGGAGGGAAACGGAATGAGGGTGCTCATCTCTAACCTTCACCGTAATTCCAGCCGATGATCTACTGACCACTGGCACTGCTCGTTGTCTTCCGCTGGCTTCCCGCTTACAAGATAGCCATACCAACTTCCCCCGCAAACATCCCCCACGAGAGCTACGGGCCTTATAACCTGACTTTCTGGATAACCCTTGTAGCTTCCAGCCACAACCTCCCCATGTGCTACCTTGCCCCACTGGGGTCCACCTCATCTCTCCCCGCTTACTAACCCTTTTCTCTTCCCTCCGGCCCCTGCAGCGCCGCCTCCAGCCCCCCTGCCCGGCATCTCCCCTATTCAGATCATCCCTCAGTCTGTCTGTACCCCACCCGCCGATGCCAGGAAAATACCACCCCCCATTCTGCCCAAGCCGCACAAACCAAGTTAGTACTATAAACCCACCATCTGCATTTGTGCGTCCTTGGCATGGGTTGATCCGACAAGAGCATGGCATGGGTCGAGTTTCCCAGTGATCCTGGTTTCCTTCCGACCGCTTCCTGGGTTCCTAGCCAGGATGGTGAAACCAGGGTTAGATGCAAAGGGTGTTTTTTTTTAAAACAGATGTCGAAGCAACCCGTTGAGCTATGTCACTCTGTTCCAGCCAGAAAGCGTGAACGTGTTATTGAATGAACATTGTGGGATTTGATATTGCTATAATGTTTTACTGCCAAGGATGGTGAACCTATGGGACATGTGCCACAGGTGGCGCATGGAGCCACATTGGAGGGCACATGAGGCATTGCTCTATGTTAACTCCAGTGCGCATGCATGCTCTAGTCAGGTGATTTTTTTGCCTTGGGGAAGGAAATTTCACCCTCTGGGGCTTCAGGAAGCTTCCTTGTAGCCTCCGGAGGGCAAAAAACAGCACAACGGCCAAACTGGAAGTCCACTTTTCAAAACTTCCGGTTTGCCCATTTGGCCGTTATTTCTTCACCGTCCCAGGCTTCAGTGAGGCCTGGGTGCATGTGTGGCATGCTTGCCTTGCACTCTCGGTGGGTGGTGTGACTTGGTGCCCTGCATTGCATGAGATGAGGAACCCCCCTCCAAAAAAAACCCCTGACCTGGAGCCCAGCAACTAAGAGGTCTGCAAGGGGCGTGCGTAAGCACACCAGTGTGCCTACCATCCCTGCCCCAACGTTCCCCAGGCTTTGCGTAAAATATCACCTACACCTAACCAGGCTTGTTGTACATCTTATACAGACAGAACCATGTTTATCACGATGTCTGTCATCACAGACACACGCTTGGCTAATTTTTTATTTTTAATTTTATTTATTTGTCAAGCGTGCCTAGGATAGTAGGACAGTGGCACCCCTACCTAAGAATGCCTCTCCTTCCGAACTTTTCTAGATAAGAACCGGGTGTTCAAGATTTTTTTGCCTCTTCTCAAGAAACATTTTCCACTTAAGAACCCTGGGAGGAAACAGGGCCGGAAAAGGCAGGGAGAAGCCTCTGTGGGGCCTCTCTAGGAATCTCCTGGGAGGAAACAGGGCCGGAAAAGGCAGGGAGAAGCCTCCGTGGGGCCTCTCTAGGAATCTCCTGGGAGGAAAAATGGCCGGAAAAGGCAGAGAGAAGCCTCCGTGGGGCCTCTCTAGGAATCTCCTGGGAGGAAACAGGGCCAGAAAAGGCAGGGAGAAGCCTCCGTGGGGCCTCTCTAGGAATCTCCTGGGAGGAAACAGGGCCAGAAAAGGCGGGGAGAAGCCTCCGTGGGGCCTCTCTAGGAATCTCCTGGGAGGAAACAGGGCCAGAAAAGGTGGGGAGAAGCCTCCGTGGGGCCTCTCTAGGAATCTCCTGGGAGGAAACAGGGCCAGAAAAGGTGGGGAGAAACCTGTGTGGGGCCTCTCTAGGAATCTCCTGGGAGGAAACAGGGCCAGAAAAGGCGGGGAGAAACCTGCGTGGGGCCTCTCTAGGAATCTCCTGGGAGGAAAAATGGCCGGAAAAGGCAGAGAGAAGCCTCCGTGGGGCCTCTCTAACAATCTCCTGGGAGGAAACAGGGCCAGAAAAGGCAGGGAGAAGCCTGCGTGGGGCCTCTCTAGGAATCTCCTGGGAGGAAACAGGGACAGAAAAGGTGGGGAGAAGCCTCCGTGGGGCCTCTCTAGGAATCTCCTTGGAGGAAACAGGGCCTCCACCCTCCCTGTGGTTTCCCCAATCACACGCATTATTTGCTTTTGCATTGATTCCTATGGGAAAAATTGCTTCTTCTTACAAATTTTTTTACTTAAGCACCTGGTCACGGAACAAATGAAGTTCATAAGTAGAGGGACCACTGTACTTTGTATAAATAGAACATAAGTAAAAAGTAATGATAAAAGAGGACAATGCGACGGTAGGACAGGGACGGTAGGCACAGTGGTACGCTTATGCACGCCCCTTAAATTTATTTAAATTATGAAATAAATTTAAATGTATTTAAATTTTTTATTTAAGTAAAATTTAAGATTTGAGTGGGATGCAGACTCGGCATTTTTGTAGCTTTGGGGATGGGAGGGGTCCGGTGGGGGCCGTCTCCTTTGGCCTGCTTTGCCAACCATGCACCCCTTCAATCTTTCTTCCTCCATTTTTTCTTTCTCCCCTTGTCAGTCATTCTCTATTCCTGAATAATTGCTAATCCAGTCATAACTTTCCATCTCTCTCTTTTTTTTTCTTTTTTGGGGGGAGGGGGCTGAAAAAATCCTTCTTCCACTCTTTCCTTCCTTCCTTCCTTCCTTCCTTCCTTCCTTCCTTCCTTCCTTCCTTCCTTCCTTCCTTCCTTCCTCCCTCCCTCCCTCCCTCCCTCCCTCTCTCCCTCCCTTCTCATTCTTTCCTTCCTTCATTCCTCCCTCCCTCCCTCCCTTCTCATTCTTTCCTTCCTTCCTTCCTTCTCATTCTTTCCTCCCCCCTCCCTTGCCCGAGTTGTTAACTGAATCACTGCAGTGGTTAAGCGAATCCGTCTCCCCCCTTGACTTTGCCTGTCAGAAGAGCAGAAAAAGGGATTGTGTGATCCTAGGACATTGTGACGGTCATAAATATGAGTCAGGGGCCAAGCCTCTACGTTTTGATCATGTGACTGTTCCAATGTTCATGGGGAATCGTTGTAACTTTGAGCGGTCACTAAATGGAGGGAGGGAAGTCCAGAACTGCTCGGCACAAGCCACCCGAAGTGGAATGCCGCCTCTTTGCTGGACACGTGTCAGTTTGGGCCTCTTCCGCCTGCCCCCGTGGCCTGCTCAGGTTGCTTGCGTGCCAGGTTGGGTGCATGGGGACGTGGGGTGGGTGAGTGGGGAACCTGCTCCTTGGCCCTGGGTGCGAATCTTGGTTTGGTTCTTCCAAGGCTTTTTGTGGTGCTGGGTAAATCCCAGGAGGTCTTCCTCTTCTTCTCCATCCATCCATCCATCCATCCATCCATCCATCCATCCTTTTCTCTTCTCTTCTCCTCCCCCTCTTCTCCCTCCTTCCATTCATCTTCCTTCGCACTCTTCCTTCTCTTCATCTTCTCTCTCCTTCCATTCTTCTTCCTTCCATCTCTTCTCTCCTTTCCTTTCCCACCCTTTCTTTTCTCTCATCCCCTCCCATCTCCTCTTCCTCTCCTCTCCTCTCCTCTTCCTCTTCTCTCTCCTTCCATTCTTCTTCCTTCCATCTCTTCTCTCCTTTTCTTTCCCACCTTTTTTCTTCTCTCATCCCCTCCCATCTCCTCTTCCTCTTCTCTCTCCTTCCATTCTTCTTTTTTCTATCTCTTCCTCGTTCACTTTCTCTTTTCTTTTTTCTTTTCTCCTCTCCTTTTTCTCTTCTCCCTCCTTCCATTCATCTTCCTTCGCACTCTTCCTTCTCTTCATCTTCTCTCTCCTTCCATTCTTCTTCCTTCCATCTCTTCTCTCCTTTCCTTTCCCACCTTTTCTCTTCTCTCCTCCCCTCCCATCTCCTCTTCATCTTCTCTCTCCTTCCATTTTTCTTCTTTCTATCTCTTCCCCATACACTTTCTCTTTTCTTTTTTCTTTTCTCCTCTCCTTCTTCTCTTCTCTCTCCTTTCATTCATCTTCCTTCCATCTCTTCCTCTTTCTCTTCTCTCCTCTCCCCTTCCCCTCCCCTGCCCCTCCCTTCCCTCCTCTCCTTCTTTCTTCCTTTCCCTCCCCTCCTTCCTCTCCTCCCCCCTTCTTCTCAGAAATGCTTTTTGTCCCCTTGACAGCTTGCAGCCCAAGCGCCTGCCGGGCCATGGGTCGGGGTCTCCAGCCGAAGGGGGTGCGCGTAAAGGAGGTGGCAGACTTCAAGGTTTACACCAAGGGAGCTGGCACAGGAGAACTCAAAGTGGTGGTCAAGGGACCAAGTAAGTTATTATGAGATTTTATTTTTCTCCTTAAAGAAATCGAAAGGTTTCCGAGTTGCAAGAAATGTACCCGTACATCCTTCTTCTACTTCTTCTTCTTTTAAAATAGTTTTTTAAATTAATTTTCCAACATTAAAAAACACAAATACTAATACAAAAAAAATAAAGCTAAAATTAAAGTTAAAAAAATAATAAGACAAAAATCAAGTTGAACAAATGCAAAGTACACTGCTCAAAAAAATTAAGGGGACACTTAAACAGCACAATATAACTCCAAGTAAATCAAACTTCTGTTCAATCAAACTGTCCACTTAGGAAGCAACACTGATTAACAGTCAATCTCACAAGCAGTTGTGCACATTCAACTTTGAACAGAACAAAGTATTCAATGAGAATATTTCCTTCATTCAGATCTAGGATGGGTTCTTTGAGTGTTCCCTCTATTTTTTTGAGCAATATACATACAAATACAAACATTAAGAACACTATAGAATATATTTTACAGTATTTCGTGTCAGAAAATATATATACTACTTTCCTACTTCATCATTTAAGTTGGTGAACTTGTATTTTGCAATTAGTAATTTAACCTATAGTTTCACGTATACATGAATATTTTATCATTCAGCTTTTTAGTTTTTCTGTTTCTTACTTTGATTCCTAATTTTAGCTAATTGTAAAATCTATTCCAAATTCTATAGTAGTCAAATTCCTCTTTTTTCTTCTGATTCCATTCAATCCATTTTGGGACATTCGACACATTTCAGCTGGGGGAATCCTTTTATTTTGCTTCCAGAATTGTGCAAAGATAATTCTGGCCACAGTTAATATGCGAAGAGCTAAATACTGTTTATCTTTTTCCATTTTCGAATCCAATATTCCCAATACATACAGTTCTGGTTTCATTTGGATTTTATATTCCAACCATTCCATAACTTTTGGCCAGAATTCCTTTGCGTGCGAACAAGTCCACCACATGTGCTAAAATGTTCCAGATTTGTGACGGCATTTTCCAACATTCCTGGAACAGGCTTGGAAACATTTTGGCCAATCGGTAGTGCTCTTCTTATAGCCACAAAATTGAGCCACAAATTTCTAAGCTGCTAAGCGAGAGGTTTGGGAAGTAAGTTTTGCCTCCTTTTACTCATTGATCTTGCTTGTCACATGAGACTGGGATCGTCACAAATTTGAGTCAGCTGGGGGGGAAAAGAGAGAAAAATCTACAGCTGCTTTTGTAAGTTGGTACGAAGACATGGCAGGGATCTCCAAGTGGTCTCCTTTCCTTCCTTAGGGATGGCCCCCAGGGGAACCATTAATGCTCACTGATTCCTATGGAGAGAATGCTATATAACTAAGTTTCTTTTTCCACCCCAGAAGGAACCGAGGAGCCGGTGAAGGTACGAGATGTCGGTGATGGGGTTTACGAGTGCGAATATTACCCCAAGGTGCCCGGAAAGTACGTGGTGTCGATTACGTGGGGCGGCCACGCCATTCCGAGGAGGTAAGACACTCTGCAAGGTGGATATCGGTCAAGAAACGTGGCCCATAAGGAATTGGAATTGGGTGGCTTAGAAATTTAACTAATGTTCTGTCGGGCTCTCTGGCAGAATCCTCCCAAAAATTCACAGGTACAAATTTCAGACACACACACATTTGAAAATTCAAAACAATGTTCTTTATAATGAAAAGTCACTTAACCTAAGCCCTCTTTTGGTATAGCCAAGAGCCCTCGTCTCCAAACAAACTGGTAATTTGTACAAGTCACTTATCAGTTCTGAGATACTTAGCTTGCAGCTGTGAGGCAATTCACAGTCCTTCTTCTTTCACAAAGTGAAACACACTTTGCTCTGGTTTAGTTTCAAAGCGGGGAAAAATCAGCACACAAAAGGTCAAAGTCAGTAAAGCAGTCACGAAACACAACGATCAGATAATCCTCCACAATGGCCAAACCCACAGGCTGCTATTTATAGCAGCCTCACTAATGACCACAGCCCCACCCAACCACAGGTGGCCTCATTTTCTTTGATAATAATCTCTCAGTTGTTGCTGCCTATGCATCGCTCTCTCCGCATGCGTGGCTGTATCATTAACTCTTGTTCCGAATCCAAGGAGGAGCGAGATAATTGATCTCCTTCTGAGCTGTCTGCCCCACTCTCCTCCTCCCTGTCACTCATGTCTTCTTGGTCAGAGCAGCCTTCATCAGCAGATTCCACCGGGAGCAAAACAGGCCTGCAGCATGTGGATGTCTCCCCCACATCCACACTCCTTGGGCCAGAGCTAACCACAACAACTAACAACAACAACAATAACAACCTCCAGCCAATACCTTAAAACATATCAATAACATACAGTTATACATTTTTTATCCAGTCAATCATAGAAACATAGAAGACTGACGGGAGAAAAAGACCTCATGATCCATCTAGTCTGCCCTTATACTATTTCCTGTATTTTATCTTACGATGGATCTATGTTTATCCTAGGCATGTTTAAATTCAGTGACTGTGGATTTACCAACCACGTCTGCGGGAAGTTTGTTCCAAGCATCTACTCCTCTTTCAGTAAAATAATATTTTCTCACGTTCCTTCTGATCTTTCCCCCAACTGACCTCAGATTGTGCCCCCTTGTTCTTGGGTTCACTTTCCTATTAAAAACACTTCCCTCCTGGACCTTATTTAACCCTTTAACATATTTAAATATTTCGATCCTGTCCCCCCTTTTCCTTCTGTCCTCCAGACTAGACAGGTTGAGTTCATGAAGTCTTTTCTGATAAGTTTTATGCTCAAAACCTTCCACCATTCTTGTCACCTGTCTTTGGACCTGTTCAATTTATCATAAAGTCTTTCCTGATAAGTTTGATGCTTAAGGCCTTTGACCATTTTTGTAGCCCTCTTTGGACCTGTTCAATTTGATCCATATCTTTTGGTAGGTGAGGTCTCCAGAACTGGACACAGTATTCCAAATGGGGTCTCACCAGCGCTCTATACAAGAGGATCACAATCTCCCTCTTCCTGCTTGTTAGACCTCTAGCTATGCAGCCAAGCCTTATACCCGCTTTCCCTAACGCCTGAAGTACTAGAACTCACATTCTCTCAGTGATTGGTGCAAAGTTACCTAGCCATCTTTTGTGTCTTAAAACAATACAGTACTAGAACTCACAGACTCTTGGGGATTGATGCAAAGTCACCCATCTTGTGTACTTTAGATGGGACTAGAATTCACCGTCCCCTGGTTTCTAGTGTTTTCCTTTAAGCACTAGATCTAACTCTTCCTTCCTTCTTTTCAGTCCCTTTGAAGTGCAGGTGGCACCTGAAGCCGGGTTGCAGAAGGTTCGGGCCTGGGGTCCCGGCTTGGAGACTGGCATGGTGGGCAAGTCGGCGGACTTTGTTGTGGAGGCGATCGGCACCGAAGTGGGCACGCTGGGTACGTAAAAGGCGTGTCGGGGACAGGACACTGGCAAAGTGGGGGAAAAAGGTGGCTTTAACAGGTGGGCCAGCTGACCCCCCAGAGGAGGACGACCAATTCTCCTCTTCCTGTTCAAAATTCCTGAGAGTCCTTGACTTATGACCGCAATTGAGCCAAATCCCCTGTCAGTAAGCAAGACCGTCGCTAAGCGAACATTGTCCCCATTTTACGAACTTTCTTGGTTGCAAAGTGGGTCACAGCAGTCATTAAATGAGACACACAGTTTTTAAGGGAATCTGGCTTCCCCATTGCCCCCCCCCCACACAAAAAGGGGTCACATTTATGACCGACACCCCAAGCATCCTAAATACGAGTCTAACTGCCAAATATCTGAATTTTGATCGCCCAACTGTCATAAGTGTGAAAAAACAGTCCGAACTTGCTTTTTTTCCAGTGCTGTTGTAACTTTGAAACGGTCACTAAACAAATGGTCGTAAGTTGAGGACTACCTGTAGTGTTTGACTGATGACCAACAATTTTTTTGTAGTTAAGCAAGAGAGTTGTTGGGTGAGCTTGGCCCCATTTTATGAACTTTTGTGCCACGGTGGTTAAGCGAATCACTGCGGTCGTTAAGTGAATCAGATGGTCGTTAAGCGAACCTGGCTTCCCTAATTGGCTTTGCTGGTCAGAAGGTTGCACTAAATGGGATCATTTGGTTCACCAGGACACTGCGACAGTCATAAAGCGTCTGAATTTTGATCACGTGATTGTGGAGATGTCGCAACCAAGGGCAGATTACCGCTATCGCTGGTACCAGTGCGCTGCATGCGCAGCTTCAGTCGGCATGCATGAGTGTACAACCCCAACGTATTTTTGCTTCTCTGCAAAAAATGTACTGAAATCTTGTGAGGGGATGTGCACGCTACACAGATTCCAGCAATTTTTTTGCTTTTGCGCATGTGCGGAAGCAAAAAGCCATCAAAATCACACCCATGCGAGAGTCCCTTTGTGAGATTTTGCTTCGGCGAATGCGCACAAAGCAAAGAATATGAAAAATTAGAAAAAAAGATGGTGCCTGTAGCGGTTGCGCACAAATTGCGCAATATGGTGGCCGCTACCGGTGCACAGTCCACTACTGTACCGGTAGCAACCCACAATCGGTTGCAACCATAGTTAAATGTGAAAAATGGTCATAAGCCACTTTTCTCTGGTGCCGTTATAACTTTGAAACAGTCACTAAGCAAATGATTGTAAGTCGAGGACTATCTGTGAAAGCAATCTAATTTTTTGCTCTTCTGGCCACCCTGCAGGCTTCTCCATCGAGGGACCGTCACAGGCCAAAATCGAGTGCGACGACAAAGGAGACGGTTCATGCGACGTGCGATACTGGCCGACCGAGCCTGGCGATTACGCTGTCCACGTGATTTGTGACGACGAGGACATTCAGGACAGCCCCTTCATCGCCCACATCCTGCCGGCCACCAACGAGTATTTCCCCGAGAAGGTCAGTCTCTCTGAGCCCATCTGATGGTCTCCCTCGGAGGGGAGGCTGTGTCCTAAGCATTGCAGTTGGGCTGCTGGGCTCAGGCTGGTCCAAATCCCCTTTGCAGGTCAAAGCATTCGGTCCCGGGTTGGAGCCGGTGGGTTGCATCGTGAACAAACCGGCCGAGTTTACCATTGACGCCCGAGGAGCCGGGAAAGCCGTCCTCAAGATCTACGCTCAGGTCAGCTGTGGCGGGGTCGAAGGCTGCAGGCCGGGAAGCCGCTTCTCTGTTGTTTAATTTGATTTGATTTGATTTGATTTTTTAATTTAATTTGATTTTTTAATTTAATTTAATTTTTTAATTTAATTTAATTTTTTAATTTAATTTAATTTTTTAATTTAATTTAATTTTTTAATTTAATTTAATTTTTTTATTTAATTTAATTTTTTTATTTAATTTAATTTTTTTATTTAATTTAATTTTTTATTTAATTTAATTTTTTTATTTAATTTAATTTTTTTATTTAATTTAATTTTTTTATTTAATTTAATTTTTTTATTTAATTTAATTTTTTTATTTAATTTAATTTTTTAATTAAAGGATGAGCCAAGAACTTCTTTGACCATCTAGGAGTAACTTAGGGGTTCACCAAAGGTGCTTTTCTTCTTAGGATGCGGAAGGCATCCCGATTGACATCAAAGTGAAGGACAACGGCAATGGGACCTTCTCCTGTGTCTACGTCCCCACCAAAGCCATCAAGCACACCATCATCATCAGTTGGGGAGGGGTCAACATCCCCAAAAGTCCATTCCGGGTGAGTAACTCCAAGATGGAGAAGAAGCATGTTGTGGGGTTCTGGGTCTTCTTCTGTCAATGGCCCTTTGGGGAGCAGGGAAGAGCGTGTCTTCTTCTTACCATCACATTCATATGGCTTAGTGCCATTCTAATTTTGAATGGTAACTAATCCAACTATTGTATGTCCACCTGTAGATATCATATGTCCATCTGTAGATATCATATGTTCTCCTTGGTTGAATTCTAATAAATATATTTCAAAAAAGGTTGATTACATTGTTAAGGAGTGAGCAGAGTGAACCCTGAGTTATCAAGGATGCACATGAGCAAAGGAAATGTGAAGTCCAGCAGATATCAAGCAGATAGTCAGGAGATATGAGTAATGATCCAGTCATACAAACCAGATACTGTAAATTAAAATGTATAAACAGTGTTGACTTTAGCAAATATCATAGTCAAATTAAACAATCCAGTCATGCACAGTCAAACCAGTCAATAATTCTCAATACATATAACAATACTACAAGTTTTACTTGTACAGCTTACAAATACATAACTATCATCAAACACACAGTTCTTACTACAGCAGTCACAATGAATCAGCAATAACAACAGAGTGAGCAGAGAATCAGAGAGAGAGAATCATGCTTTCTGGCTCCCTCTAGTGGCCATCTGCAACACTAACTCTTAAAGCTGTGGTGCTTCAATACATACAAGCATTCATGGTTAGCTTGTTTATATATTGACAAACCCAACTGTTATGCACAGAGAGCACTAAGACCATGAAGATGGTACAGTCTTTGTTAAGTGTGAGGAACGGTCATCGGTGCCATCGTAACTACAAATGGCCGTTAAATGAATGGTGGTAAGCCGAGCACTTACCTGGTTCCATAATTCCATCTTGCTCTTCATACGTTCGTCTGCTTTGCTTCCTCTTCACAGGTGAGTGTCGGAGAAGGTAGCCACCCTGATAAAGTCAAGGTGTACGGTCCTGGAGTCGAGAAAACAGGGCTGAAGGCCAGCGAACCCACCTACTTCACCGTGGACTGCAGCGAGGCTGGTCAAGGTGAGCCCCTCCCCCCAAATCTGAGATCCAGTGGGAGGCTAGGAGATTAAAGCTAACCACAAACTTTAACAGAACAGCAGAGCTGGAAGGGACCTTGGAGGAAGGGGACGGAAGGAAGGAGAGAATGGAGAGAAAGGAAGAGAGAAAGAGAGGAAGGAAAAGAGGAAGGGAAGGAAGGGAGGGAGGGAGGAAAGGAGAGAATGGAAAGAAAGGTAGAGAGGAGGGAAGGAAGGAGGCAGGCAGGGATGGAGGAAGGAAGGAATGGGAAGAAAGAAAGAAAGAAAGAAAGAAAGAGAAAGAAAGAAAGTAAATAAGAAAGAAAGTAAGAGAGAAAGAACAAGGAAGGAGTGAGTAAGGAAAGTCCAGCCGTTGTTGGGTTGAAACACCATTCCGGAGATGACATCCCACCTTTGAATTCTGATCCTTCAACCACATCTATGACTAAGACAATCCTTTTTGTTGGATTCTGGTGGGTTCATAGCAGTGTTTCTCTACCTGAGCCACTTTAACATGGGTGGACTTCAACTTGCACTCTGGAGCTTCAAGGAAGGTTCCCTGAAGCGTCCAGAGGGTGAAATGGCCTTTCAAATAGCCACTGGAGCTGACATAAGGCAAGGTCTCACGTGCCCTCCAAAATGACTACACATGCCATAGGTTTGCCATCACGGCTCTAGAACTTTAATCCCATGTTGGCTTTTCAGGAGACGTGAGCATCGGGATCAAGTGTGCCCCTGGGGTAGTGGGCCCAGCAGAAGCCGACATCGATTTTGACATCATCAAGAATGACAACGACACCTTCACGGTGAAATACACACCTCCAGGTCCTGGGCGTTATACCATCATGGTACTCTTTGCCAGCCAGGTAAGAATCATGGCGCCATGGGGATCACCAGACTGGGAGCTGGTACCTATGCCAGATGTGGCCTTAGGACGAGTGATCTGGATCCAAAGATTTGGGTCCCGAGGGTTCTTCTTCTGCTTCTCTATCGCCACGTTGCGCATCTTCATGGCCAGTTTGGTCCAGTGGTTATGGTGCCAGGCTAAAAACAGCTATAAACATAGCACTGCTATGGCTTGTGGACTTCAACTCCCAGAATTCCCCAGCTGATCATGCTAGCTCAGGAATTCTGGGAGTTGAAGTCCACATGTCATAGAAGAGCCGACTTTACCTAGATATACAGAGAGTAGGCAAATAACCTTTAGACTTAAATGAGACAGAAGAATGAGATGCTTTATTGACAAGATAGGTTTGCCGTATCGTTGCAATAATTGATAATAACCTACACTGTTGCTTCTTATCTGGTGCCGATTTAGAATGGAACTTGAGTTGACCAGGGGTGTGCAATTAATCTCCTGAGCTGCAACTTCATGTATGATGCTGATCCTTTGTGCGGGACATTACCTGTTACTCTCTTTAAGGTTATGTGCCCTCCTTCCTGATCCTTCTCTTCTTCTCCATCCCTGCAGGAAATCCCTATAAGTCCTTTCCATATCAAGGTGGACCCTTCGCACGATGCCAGCAAAGTTAAGGCCGAGGGGCCTGGCCTCAATCGGACGGGTGAGTGGCCCCCCCAAACTACAGTATGATTCCAATGACATTTCCAGAGATGGGTGGGGGTCTCCAGCAAGGAACCTGCAAGCCAGGGAAAGGCGAAATCTGATTCCTTCCTTTCTTGGTGCTTCTTCCCCAGGAGTGGAGGTTGGGAAGCCCACTCACTTCACCATCTTCACCAAGGGAGCGGGCAAAGCCAAGCCAGACGTCCACTTTGTCGGCGCCACCAAGGGCGAGGTGGTGCGTGACTTTGAGATCATCGACAATCACGACTACTCGTACACGGTCAAATACACAGCTGTGCAGCAGGTGAGCGAGGGCCTTTGGCTCTTTTCCTTATTCCTGGGGAGGGTGTGGTCTGTTGGTCATTGGCCCCTCCGGCAGCTAAATCAGAAGAGGTGGAGGCAGTGTGGGAGTCAGGATCAGCATCAAGTTAATCTGAGAGCTCCGAGGGGAAATGGAACTAGCAGAGAGAGAGAGAGACGGGGTGGAGCCTGGGCTGCCCATCATCCCTCAGATGGAGAGTCAACAGCCCCCAGGTCTGGAGGTGGCTGATGATTGAGAGGAGGAACAGCTGGGTCCTGTGCCTAAAGTACGGATGTGCAGAAGGCAGAGAAGAGGAGAGCAATGGAAATCTATGGGCCGGTCCTTGGGATGGAAGATCCACTGTTGCTAGCAAAGCCCCATCCTAGCTCTGGGGGTAAAAGGCAATGAGGGAACAAATGCAGCCACAAAGCATTATTTTGAGTGGTTCAAGGCCATCCTTTGCTCGCCCACCTGGGTGGAAGCGGAAGGAGGACTTGCCATGCTGGCACAATCTGAGTGGGCAACGTGACAGGTTTGTGTGTGGGGAACAAGGGATGTGAACTTTCAACTGTGGGGGAAACTCAGATCCAGGTTTTCCAGTGTGGGCGTCAGGATGGATCCGGAAATACATTGGAACTAGTCCAGCCCCCTGCTCTGAGGAGTTCTTTGACTTGGACTCTGATTTAGTTCAGATGCTCCCTGGAACCTTGACCTTGTGTCTGTCCTGGGAACCCCTCACGCACCCGCAGGATTTGCGTGACCTTACATAATGTATTCCTGTCCCCCGCTAACCAGGGAAACATGGTGGTGACGGTGACCTATGGCGGTGACCCCATCCCCAAGAGTCCTTTCCCGGTCCACGTGGCGCCTCCTCTCGACCTTGGCAAGGTCAAAGTGCAAGGACTCAACAACAGTAAGTTTGGGCCTTGGGTCTGCTTGTTGGATGCTGTTGAGTTGAAAGGGTTGCGAGTATTGGAGCACTGAGTTCGGGGAGGAGAGGATCGGGATAAATCTAAAGGCGGGGTTAAATAGGTCATCAGTTTGGGGTGTCTATATCCCCATAAGGAACCTAAGCCCAGCTACCCCCTCCCTTGAAGTCGGTTGGCTCTTAGCTGGGGTCAATTTGTCCTGACAGAGTTGACAGAGTCAACCTATCGGCCCTAACAATCTGGATCCTTGTTTTACCGATCTGGGAAGGATGGAAGGCTGGGTCAACTCTGAACTGGTTAGGATCGAACTGCTAGAAGTTGGCAGAGTTAACTTGCAATGCTGCATTTTAATCACCATGTAACCAGGACCCACTTCCTCCCTCCCTCCCTTCTTTCCCCCTTTATCACCTTCCTTCCTTCCTTCCTCCCCCTTTTCTCTCCTTCCTTTCTTCCCTCCCTCTCTCCCTCTACTCATCTTCTTCCTCCCTCCCTCCTTCCTTAATTCCTTCCTTAATTCCTTCCTTCCCTGCCTCCCTCCCTATCCTCATCTCCTTCCCTCCATCTCCCTCCCTCCCTCCCTCCCTCCCTTCCTTCCTGCTTCACAATACTTTCCAGCCCTCTCTAAGCAGTTTACAGAATCAGCCTCTTGCCCCAAACAATCTGGGTCCTCCTTTGATCCATCTTGGAGTTGACCTTTGAGCCAGTCAGGATCGAACTGCTGTCAGCGCGCATAGTCAGCCTTGCAATACTGCATTCTAACCTCTGCGCCACCAGGGCTCGTCTTGACTCAATTCAATGTGCTTCTCTCTCCTGTTCTATCCATGCGCAGAGGTCGATGTGGGCCGGGACCAAGAATTTACGGTCAACACGCGAGGAGCTGGTGGTCAGGGACAGCTGGACGTCAAAATCAGTTCGCCCTCCCGCCGGCCCATCCCTTGCAAGATGGAGACTGGGGCCACCAACGACATCCACTCAGTGAAGTACATGCCACCTGAAGAGGGTCCGTACAAGGTGGACGTCACCTACGATGGGAATCCGGTCCCCGGAAGCCCCTTTGCTGTCGAGGCGGTGATGCCCCCAGACCCCACCAAGGTCAGCTCCAGCCACAGGTTCCACAGGATGTTAGTAGGGGAGGGGGTGAGATTGCCTGGGGGGGGAGCGTGGTCAGGATTCTGGTGCCCTCCTGCAGTTTTTTGCTTTTCAGTGATAACTTTATTAAACTTTTAAAGAAGAGAGATAAAAAATGAACAGGGACTATTCATTAAGGTGAGAAAAAGAGAGAAAAAAGAAAGTATAAAAAGGGGGGAAAGAGGAAGGAAGGAGAGAATGGAGAGAAAGGAACAGAGGAAGAGAGGAAGGAAGGAAGGGAAGGAAGGAAGGGAGAGAATGGAGAGAAAGGTAGAGAGGAGGAAAGGAAGGAGGCAGGGGGGAAAGAAGGAATGGGAAGAAAGAAAGCGAAAGAAAGAAAGAAAGAAAGAAAGAAGGAAAGAACAAGGAAGGAGTGAGTAAGGAAAGAATAGAGAGGAAAAAAGGAAGGAAGGGAAAAGGAAGGAGTGAGCATGGAAAGCATAGAGAGAGAGAAAGATGAAGGAAGGAAAGAAGAAAAGGAAGGAGAGAATGGAGAGAAAGGAAAAGAGGAAGGAAGGAAGGAAGAAAGGAGGCAGGAAGGCAAGAAAGAAGGAAGGAGAAGAAAGAAAGAAAAAGAAAGAAAGAACAAGGAGGGAGGGAAGAAAGAATTAAGAAGAAGGAAGGAAGGAAGGACAAAGAAACGAATGGATTGAAAAAACAAATAAACCTGACTCCTACCCCTTTGTTTCCTGCTAGGTGTGTGCCTATGGGCCTGGCTTGAAAGGGGGCTTTGTGGGGAAACCAGCCCCTTTCACCATCGACACGAAAGGAGCCGGGACAGGCGGGCTGGGCTTGACCGTGGAAGGTCCCTGTGAAGCCAAGATCGAGTGTCAGGATAACGGTGATGGCTCCTGCTCGGTCTCCTACTTGCCCACGGAGCCCGGTGAATACACCGTCAACATCCTCTTTGCCGAAGCTCACATCCCAGGCTCCCCTTTCAAGGCCGACATCAAACCAGTCTTCGACCCAACTAAGGTGACGGCCAGCGGGCCTGGTCTGGAGCGTGGCAAGGTGGGCGAGATGGCCACCTTCACCGTGGACTGCTCCAAAGCGGGCGACGCCGAACTGACCATCGAGATCATCTCCGATTCGGGCGTCAAAGCTGAGGTGTTGATCCAGAACAACAGCGACGGGACCTACAGCATCACGTACACGCCTTCTTTCCCAGGCACCTACACTATCACCATCAAATACGGCGGCCACCATGTGCCCAAATTTCCAGCCCGGGTCAACGTGGATCCTGCTGTGGACACCAGCGGTGTCAAGGTCTTTGGGCCCGGCGTGGAACCTCGAGGTAGGTTGTGGCGAGCAGGACGGCAGCCATTTAACTTTGGCAGGACAAAAAGGCCAAAAGTGGGGAAAATATATTATAAAATTAGCATTTTTTCAGAGTATAAGATGCACCGGAATATAAGACGCCCCTTAGTTTTTGGGGAGGAAAACAGGAGGAAAAAATTGGCTTATCAGTTATTCAGCTTGCTAGCGTTCTTAGCCAGCATATTTTATCCCCTAGTTAGGGCTTAAAAAAAACTTTATTCGACGAGAGTAACAATGAAAGAGTTTGCAAGCCAGGAAGAGCTGGGAACATTGTTACTATCTGGTTAGGGCAGGAAAGAAACTTACTCTGAGCAAGTTAGAGCAATGAAAAAACCCTGCAAAGTCTTAGGGCTTGGAAAACATTCTTTGCAGAGAGAAACAATGAAAGAGCCTGCAAGGGAAGAGCTGGCAAGATTGTTAGCACCTAGTTAGTGCTGGGGAAAGAAAGCTACATTCAGGGTATAAGACACACCCAAATTAACAGCCTCTTTTAGGGAGGAAAAAAGTGCGTCTTATACTCTGAAAAATGCGGTAAGAACCAACTATTAGGAGATGACAGGACTGAGCCCGAGGGAGGGGTCAAATGTGTTAAAAGTCCCGAGTCCCTGTACCTCCGCGAGATCGAAGTCCAGCCCACCTTTGAATGGCTTCCTTATCTCCCGCTCATTTCCCTTAACAGTCAGTTGGCCAGATTCTTGTAGGCAGCTTAAGCTTCCAATAAATCTTTAGGCAAGTAGTCCTTGATTTACAGCAGTTCATTTAGTGGTTTTCTATAGTTTGGCCTGAGTTCGTGTAATTCACAATTTTAACATGTCAATTTTCTTTTTTAAAAAAAATTACATTTATCTCCTGCCTATTTTACTGTTGGGCTCTCTGGTAGACTTCTCCCAAAAATTCACAGGTACAAATGTCAGACACACACACGTTTGAAAATTCAAAACAATGTTCTTTATAATGAAAATTCACTGAAACTAAGCCCTCTTTTGGTATAGCAAAGAGCACTGGTCTCCAAACAAACTGGTAATTTGTACAAGTCAGTTATCAGTTCTGTGATACTTAGCTTGCAGCTGTGAGGCAATTCACAGTCCTTCTTCTTTCACAAAGTGAAACACACTTGGCTCTGGTTTAGTTTCAAAGCGGGGAAAAATCAGCACACAAAGGTCAAAGTCAGTAAAGCAGGCACGAAACACAACGATCAGATAATCCTCCAGAATGGCCAAACCCACAGGCTGCTATTTATAGCAGCCTCGCTAATGACCACAGCACCACCCAACCACAGGTGGCCTCATTTTCTTTGATAATAATCTCTCAGTTGTTTCTGCCTATGCATCGCTCTCCGCATGCGTGGCTGTATCATTAACTCTTGTTCCGAATCCAAGGAGGAGAGAGATAATTGATCTCCTTCTGAGCTGTCTGCCCCACTCTCCTCCTCCCTGTCACTCATGTCTTCTTGGTCAGAGGAGCCTTCATCATCAGATTCCACCGGGGGCAAAACAGGCCTGCAGCATGTGGATGTCTCCCCCACACCCACAGTCCTTGGGGCAGGAGCAGGGCCAGAGCTAACCACAACATAGGGCAGTTGACTAAACGGGCAGCAAATAAATTTATTAAAAGATAAATAAATTTCTGGGGTGCCCGCTCCCACAGATCCAAGCGGGGTGCTCATTATTGCTCACTCCTTTGCCTTCTCTCTCCCCCCAGGAGTCCTGCGTGAGGTCACCACAGAGTTCACAGTGGATGCTCGTTCTCTTACCAAAACGGGGGGCAACCACATCCAAGTGCGGGTTATTAACCCTTCGGGGGCCAAGACGGATACCTACATCACCGACAATGGGGACGGCACCTATCGGGTCCAGTACACCCCCTTTGAAGATGGTAAGGCTCCGCTAATGTGCCTCCTCCCCCTTCTCTCTCGTCATCATCACCCCCCCCGGCTTCAATGGGAGCTCTTCCCGGCTACCTTGGATGCAAAAAAATACAATCCAATAAATCTGCCTCTAGCTAGGATCGAACTCGCAACCTCCTGATTGTGAGACAAAGGCTCCACCTCCAGGCTGCTGTTGCAAGGAGAAACGGTGGCCTGGAAGTGGATTTCTCATCTCACAATCTGGAGGTTATGAGTGATTCTAGCTAGAGGCAGACATCGTATTTTTCGGAGTATAAGACGCACCTTAGCTTTTGGGGAGGACAATAGGGAAAATAATCTGCTTACCAGGTTTTCAAATGGCTAGTGTCCTTAGTCTGGTCAGCTTCAGCACATTATTTTATTCTCTGGTTAAGGGCTTTAAAAAACCTTTATTCGGAGAGAGTAACAATGGAAGAGCTTGCAAGCCAGTAAGAGCTGGGTACATCATCAGCACCTGGAAAGAAACAGTCGGAGCAAGTAGAGCAATGGAAAAAACCCTGCAAAGACTTAGAGCAAAGGCTTGGGAAACATTCTTTGCAGAGAGTAACAATGAAAGAGCTTGCAAGTGGGTAAGAGCTGGGAACATTGTTAGCACCTGGTTAGGACTGGAAAGAAACTAATTCAGAGCAAGTTAGAGCAATGAAAAAAACCTGCAAAGACTTAGGGCTTGGAAAACTCTCTTGGCAGAGAGAAACAATGAAAGAGCCTGAGAGGTAAGAGCTGGGAAGATGGTTAGCAGCTAGTTAGGGCTGGGGAAAAAAAAAAGCTACATTCAGAGTATAAGACGCACCCAAATTATCAGACTCTTTTAGGAAGGAAAAAGGTGCATCTTATACTCTGAAAAATAGAAATAGAATATAATTCACCACCCTGAAAAATACAGTAAATCTCTTCCCCCACGAACATTCACTATGAGAGCTACGTGCCTTGTAACCTTACTTTCCGGATAACCCTCGTAAGTCTGCATTGGCGACAGGGAATGGCATCCAGCCATCAAAACACTTGACTGCATACAATTTATTTATTTTATTTATTTATTTATTCATTTGTCCAATACACAAATACATAGGAAGAAAAATAGACATGTGGTAATATAAAAGAGGGTGAAGGTGAACTTAGAGGAGAGGATATATGAAAGGAAGAGAATATATAGGATAGGTGAAAGAAAGGAAAGACAATTGGACAGGGGACGAAAGGCACACCAGTGCACTTATGTACGCCCCTTACTCGCCTCTTAGGAACCTGGAGAGGTCAATCATGGAGAGTCTAAGGGAGAAATGTTGGGGGTTAGGGGTTGACACAATGTTGGGAGAATTATAATAACGGGAGGAAAATGCAGACAATCCCCCTCCACCGCCCCAGGTAAGGGGGCAATGATGTTTTGCCCAGCCTAGGGGACGAAGGCCCACCTGACCTCTTTGTCTCACAGGTATGCATCTGGTGGAGGTGACCTACGACGATGTGCCAGTGCCCAAGAGCCCCTTCCGGGTGGGTGTCACTGAAGGCTGCGACCCCAGCCGTGTCCGTGCCTACGGTCCTGGTCTTGAAGGGGGGTTGGTCAACAAGTCGAACCGCTTCACCGTGGAAACCAGGTGAGCCTCCCAGAGGGTTCGGCTAGGAGGAAGGGTCCCGGGCTCAAGGCAGGACAATCCTTTGTCTTTGCAGGTGGAACTGGATCTAAACCGGTGTGTTCCAAAAAAGCTGGCAGCATTATTATTATTATTATTATTATTATTATTATTATTATTAATAGAAGTAGAAATAGAAATAGAAGTAGAAATAGAAAAAATAGAAATAGAAATAGGTTTTTAGTTTTTTAATATTAGATTTGTGCCAATATAATATTGTTTTTATCGTTGTTGTGAGCCGCCCGGAGTCTATGGAGAGGGGCGGCATACAAATCTAATAAATTATTATTATTATTAAATAGAAATAGAGATAGAGATAGAGATAGAAAAAATAGAAATAGAAATAGAATGTAATTCTTTATTGGCCAAATGTGATTGGACGCACAAGGAATTTGTCTTTGGTGCAGTAAAATGATATAACAGCTATAGATTAAAAAAAACCCACAACCCAAGTTAAAGACCAGATTAAAACAAATAGACAATCATAAAGTTACACACACACAAAAAAAACCCCTGAGAGAAGCAGATTCAAAACAAGAAATCAATCGTCACCATAAATAATAGGATGAAATTCAAGACAGCGTCTCCTGGTGTTTATGCTGCAGCATTTGGGGGGGGGGGGTTGCTGACCTTTGACCCCCCCCCAGGTCACATAAGATGGGTGGATTGATTAGGTCTGGGATCTTCTGCAGGCAACTCTTGTAGATTTCATTTGTTTCATCTGTTTCTGGTGGTTTTAATTCACCAAGTGGTGGCTGAACTTACCTGTAGGAATGTTGGTGGGTTTGTTCTTGGTGACTTTGTTCGCAGGTCCTATTTTTGGGTGGTGTTCTTTAATGGGGTCCCTTTTCTCCTCAGGGGTGCAGGGACTGGGGGTCTCGGCTTGGCCATCGAAGGCCCCTCAGAGGCCAAAATGTCCTGCAAGGACAACAAAGACGGCAGCTGCAGCGTGGAATACATCCCTTTCACGCCTGGGGACTATGACGTCAACATCACCTTCGGTGGACGCCCCATCCCAGGTGGGTGAGGACGGAGGATGGGCAAGGAAGAGAGGAGGGGGGGAAGGCCCAGGCCCAGGTGAGAAGTGGGCAGATCTTGGGAGGCCCATGATGGCTCATGCAGCTGTACTAGTTGCAATCAGATCGTATGGTCCAGTGCCAGCCTTCTTCTCAAAGCTCTTCCAAGAAAGCCCGGATGAGCAACCAGAAGTGGTCAAAGAAGCCAAAGTGTTATGGTCTGTTGGACACTGGACCCTCCAGCAGCCAACTCAGAGGAGGAGGAGGTGGTGGTGGTGGTGGAGTGAGAATCAGCCTCAGGGCAACCTGAGAGCTCCAAGGGGGAAGAGGGAACGGAGCTGTCAGAGAGAGAGAGAGGCGGAGTCTGGGCCATCCATCAGCCCTCAGATGGAGAGACATACAGTCTCCCAGATCTGAAGGTGGCCGATGGCAAAGGGGAGGAACAGCTGGGTCCTGTGTCTGACGCACAGATGCATAGAATGCAAGTGGCTGATGATGAAGAGAAGGAACACCTGGGTCCTGTGCCTGATGCACAGGTGCATAGAAGGCAGAGGAGAGGAGAGCAGTGGAAATATATGGACTGGTCCTTGGGATGGAAGATCCACTGCTGCTGCACCCTAGCTCTGGAGATAAAAGGGCCAGGGAGGGCGGAGATGAATTGATGGGGAAGAAAACTGTCCATTTCTCTGCCGGACAGACTTATGACCCTGCGGTGAGAGAGAAACTTTTTGCCGGCGCTCTTAATAAAAGAACCATTGATTTAATTGCAGAGGGTTTGTCGTATTTGGGGAACTGAGTTGGGACACAAAGGGTGATCTTCTGCTGCTCACTCGTGATGGGTCTCTTTTCACAGGGAGCCCCTTCCGTGTTCCTGTCAAAGACGTGGTGGATCCTAGCAAAGTCAAATGCTCGGGACCTGGGTTGGGGGCCGGCGTGAGAGCCCGGGTCCCTCAGACCTTCACTGTCGACTGCAGCAAGGCTGGGCTGGCCCCCCTGGAAGTGAAGGTGCTGGGGCCTTCAGGTATGCCGGTTTGGGGGAGAGGAGCGTTGATTAAGGAAGGATTATGGGATGGGAAGAAGCTGGGAAGAGGGGCCTCGAGGGGGACAGAGGTCTATGCCTGGATCTTCAAGAAGACATTGGACAACCGTTTGTCTGAAATGATATAGGGCCGTGATGCTAAACCTATGGAGCCATATCAGAGGGCATGTGAGACTTTTCCATGTTTTAGCTACAGTGCGCATGTGTGCACTGGTCAGCTGATTTTTGGCCTTGGGAAAGGCTGTTTCATCCTCTGGACACTTCAGGCAAGCTTCCCTGAGCCCCGGAGGCAAAAAAAATCCCCCAACAGACAAACCAGAAGTTCAGAAAAACACATTTCTGGTTTGCCGTTGTGCTATTTTTTGCACTCTGGAAGCTTCCCTGAACCCTCAGGAGTGCAATGTTTCTGTTTATCTATTAAAAGGAATTATTATTAATTGGGTTTGTTAATTCGGTTCATGGCCACATTTGTGATACATTATTTGGATTTTTCCCCCCTTGAAATTGTTATAATTTTTTCTCAGGCTCAGATTTAATTTTTTTAAAAACCTGCTGGATGTAAAAAGGAAGTTTTTCCTCTTTTTTTCTTGTTTTTTAAATCTTTTAAAGGGCATTTATTATAAGAAGAGCGGAGGGGCGGCATACAAATCTAATAAATTTATTATTATTATTATTATTATTATTATTATTATTATTATTATTATTATTATTATTAGAAACATAGAAACATAGAAGACTGACGGCAGAAAAAGACCTCATGGTCCATCTAGTCTGCCCTTATATTATTTCCTGTATTTTATCTTACAATGGATATATGTTTATCCCAGGCATGTTTAAATTCAATTTAAATTCAAATTATTATTATTATTATTGTTGTTGTTGTTGTTAAGAAATATACATGAACATTGATATTGCAGATATAGGGAGAAAATTGAAGCACTACGGCCAAATTAATTAGATGTGATTAATATTAGGAACAGTCTAAAAAGTGTTAAGAACTTTTGATGGGTCGGTTCTGGCCTAGTTGGCTTGCATTGACCCAAAGCCACCGTAGATGCCTTCTAATGCTTTGCCCCTCTTCTTCCTCTCTCCAGGAGTGGCTGAGCCGGTGGAGGTGCATGACAATGGAGACGGCACGCACGCTGTGAAATACACACCAGCTACAGATGGACCGTACACCATCTCTGTCAAATATGCCGGGCAAGAGGTGCCCCGCAGGTGAGAGTATTAGAGGTTCCTGGCCAACTTCTTCCACCGCTAGAAGACTTTAGATCCTTTCTCGAAGCCCCCACGATTCACTTAACAACAAGGGCAAGAAAGGTCGTAAAAAGGGGCAAAACTCACATGACAAATGTCTTGTTTAGCAACAGGCGTTCAGGGTAGTATAGTCCTTTGCAGATGAGGACTACCAGTACCATATTCTCTTCTGTTTAATCATAAAAGTGTCTGTTGGGTTCAGTCGGGTTTACTGCTATAGAATTCACCCTTCTGGGTGACCAAGACTACAATCTCCAGCATTCCCAGCCACAGGGTATCAGGGATGGGAGTTGTAATCTGACTGATCTGGCCCTCTGATTCTGCAGAAGGAGAGGCTCAAGTCCTTTTGGGGTTGTCGGGGGGACCCTGGTTAGATACCCTTCCCAACTCACATCAGCTGCTTGCTTGGCAAATAGGAAGAAGAACAGAATTGTTTTATTGGGGAGGTGGAGGGCATAAAAACACACCTACCTAAATGCAAATAAACGGAATGAAGGAAGAAATGAATGAATTGAATGAATTGAATTGAATAAATCAGTTTAAATGAATGATTGAATAAATGAATGAATGGGTTGAATGAGTTGAAATGAATGAATGAATGAATGAATGAATAAATGAATGAATTGAATGAGTTGAAATGAATGAATGAATGAATGAATAAATGAATGAATTGAATGAGTTGAAATGAATAAATCAGTTGAAATGAATGATTGAATAAATGAATGAATGAGTCGAAATGAATGAATGAATAAATGAATTAATTGAATGAGTTGAAATGAATAAATCAGTTGAAATGAATGATTGAATAAATGAATGAATGAGTTGAATGAGTTGAAATGAATGAATGAATGAATTGAATGAGTTGAATTGAATAAATCAGTTGAAATGAATGAATGAATAAATGAATGAATTGAATGAGTTGAAATGAATGAATGAATTAATTAATTGAATGTTAAAATTAATTAATTGATTGATTGATTGATTGATTAATTAATTGATATGTCCCTCCCCAACTGAAAGGGTTCTTGGCTGGAAGGGAGGGGATGAGGGGAGGCCCAACCTATCTGATCTCCTGCCTTCTGCCTCTTTCAGCCCCTTTAAGATCCGGGTCCTTCCTGCTCACGATGCCAGCAAAGTGCGGGCCAGCGGTCCTGGACTCAACACCTCGGGCATCCCTGCCAGCCTGCCAGTGGAGTTTACCATTGACGCTCGTGACGCTGGTGAAGGGTTGCTCACAGTACAGATCCTGGTAAGTGGTGGGACTGGAGACTAAAACATTTGATGAACGGTTGCAGGAACTGGGCACGGCTACTGTAAGGAAGAGAAGGACCAGGGATTGACACGATAGCATCTTATTTGAGGGACTGCTATAGAGAGGAGAGGGTCAAACTATTCTCCAAAGCACCTGAAGGCCAGACAAAGAATAATGGAAGAAAACTGAACAAGGAGAGATTCAACCTGGAAATGAGGAGGAATTTTCTGACAGTGAAGAGCAATCAACCCATGGACCAGAAGTTTTGGGAGCTTCTGGAGGTTTTCAAGAAGAGATTGGACTGTCATTTGTCCGAAATGGTGTGGGGTCTTCTACTTGGATAGGGGTTGGACCAGATGACCTACAAGGTCTCTTCCAACCCTATAATTAGGATGGATTATTTCTACATTTCTTTCTCTGTCCGTTGTACAGTCGAGGGCTCGGCTTCCTTTTCTCTGATCAGTTCTAGGCTTTGTCTTCTCCTCCTCCTCCCCCCAGCTCACTTTCCAAGATCATTCTCGCGTTCCATTATAGGTTGACCTTTGACCAGACCCCCTGCCTCTCTTTCTCCCCCCATCCCCCAGGACCCCGAGGGCAAACCCAAGAAGGCCAACATTCGGGACAACCGAGATGGGACCTACACAGTCTCCTACGTTCCAGACATGACGGGCCGCTACACCATCACCATCAAATACGGCGGCGATGAAATCCCCTACTCGCCTTTCCGCATCCACGCATTGCCCGCTGGAGATGCCAGCAAGTGCCTGGTGACAGGTAGGTGGTGGCTCTTCTTCCTACCTGGAGGGGGCACTTTGTTGGGGGCGAGAGTGTTTCCCGAACATGGATGCTCATGTCTCTTCCTGTCTCTCTGTCTCCAGTGTCCATCGGAGGCCACGGACTAGGTAAGCTTTGACGTGGACTGCAAGAACGTTGTCATGGCCACGTTACCCCATCGGGTTCCCTGATGTTTTGGAGATTGGGAACAAAGAGGTCCAGGAGGTTCTGTTTGCAAAGGATGGGTTCCAAAAGAGACAATAGGCTTTTATTGATTGATTGATTTTGTCCATTACACAATGACGGTTTTAGTGGGTATACACATAGTAAAATACATAATGAAGGTTATAGAGGATATACGCTATATCTAAGAAAGAATAGAAGATATAGGAATAAAATATGAGCCGGGGTGGCGCAGCAGGTAGAGTGCTGTACTGCAGGCCACTGAAGCTGACTGTAGATCTGTAGGTCAGTGGTTCAAATCTCATCACTGGCTCAAGGTTGACTCAGCCTCCCATCCTTCCGAGGTGGGTAAAATGAGGACCCGGATTGAGGGGGCAATAGGCTGGCTCTGTTAAAAAGTGTTATTGCTAACATGTTGTAAGCCGCCCTGAGTCTACGGAAAAGGGTGGCATAAAAATCGAATGAATGAATGAATGAATATATCAATGAAAGAATAGAAGAAGATATATAGGAATAGAAGAAATGTATAGGAGATATAGGAGAGCAATAGGACAGGGGATGGAAGGCACTCTAGGGCACTTATGCACGGCCCTTTTAGTAAGAGGTCTCTGCAATGGGATCTTCACCTGTAGACTGTGGCCTCTGGGCTTGGCTGCCACCCTTCTCTTCATTTCTCTCTAGGGGCGTGCCTTGGTCCCACCATCCAGATTGGAGAGGAGACGGTGATCACGGTGGACGCCAAGGCAGCTGGGAAGGGCAAAGTGACATGCAAAGTCTCCACGCCCGACGGGGCTGAGCTGGATGTCGATGTGGTGGAGAACCACGATGGGACCTTCGACATCTATTACACAGCTCCCGAGCCCGGCAAATACGTCATCACCATCCGTTTCGGAGGCGAGCAGATCCCCAACAGTCCCTTTCATGTGGTGGTGAGTACAGGGTGTGCCCAGACAGAATACAACGGTGTAAAAAAGGATGTGGAGACTCTTGAAAGAGGGTAGAGAAGAGCAACAAAGAGGATGAGGGGACTGGAGGCTAAAACATATGAAGAACAATTGCAGGAACTGGGCAGGGCTAGTTTAATGAAAAGAAGGACCAGGGCAGGATAGCAGACTTCCAATATCTCAGGGGTTGCCACAAAGAAGAGGGAGTCAAGCTATTCTCCAAAGCACATGAGGGCAGAACAAGAAGCAATGGCTGGAAACTAAACTAGGAGAGAAGCAATTTAGAACTAAGGAGGAATTTGCCGACAGTGAGAACAATTAGCCAGTGGAACAGTTTTCCTCCAGAAGTTGTGAATGCTCCAGTACTAGAGGTTTTAAGGAATATGTTGGACAACCATCTGTCTGAAGTAGTGTAGGGTTTCCTGCCTAAGCAGGGGGTTGGAGTAGAGGATCTCAAGGTCCCTTCCAGCTCTGTTGTTGTTGTTAGTATTGTTATTTTCACAAAAAAACAATAATATACATCAAATGAAATTTACTACTACTACTACTACTACTACTACTACTACTACTACTACTACTACCATCCATGGGGTAAAGGGACACAAGCAAAGGCACCCTTTTTTAAAGATCATCAGGCAATCAATAGAAATGTGGAGCTCCTGATTAAACTAGGGGCTCCATGGGCTTCGTGGTTTCCTTGCAGATGTTTTATGACCCAACTAGATAATGTTATCAGTAGTAGAAGGGAGCGGGTTTTGTGGAGAAGGAGAAGGAGGACAATTCATGCTCTCTGAGCTTAGTTGTTTTCCTGCAGACCTTTCGTGACCCAAGTAGGTAACATCATCAGTGCCAGGACGGAGAGCTAGAAGGCTTCTGATAATGAGTTGGGTCACGAAGGGTCTGCAGGAAAGCCACCAAGCTCAGGGAGGACTCATCTGGTTGAGTTTGGTGGCCATCCCACACTGGTTCAGCTCTATCCCACCAACCACCGGATGCGGCGAGGTTGTGGGGTGGAAGAGGGTTCTTGTGACGCACGAAGGACCCTCCTCTGACGTCTCCCTTGCTTCCCGGCAGGCCTGTGACTCCATTTCTCAGGTGGAGGAGCCCTGTGAATCCAACCAACTCCGCCAGCCCTTCCCGGTGCACCACCCTGGTGGCTTCCCTCCGCACTGGGTACCAGGACCGTTTCCCTCGCTCGCCTTTCTCTCCTCTCTCACTCTCTCTCTTTCTGTCCTGGAAAGGAGGGTCCCCCCTTTGCCCCCAATGCCAAGAGGGTTCTCACAGTGGTGGGCTGCTAAGGTGGAACAGTGACCTGTACTCGGCCCTGTGGCTCTGAGTGCTAGCGCAATTATGCCCCTGCAGGTGCGCTGTGGAATGCTAAGGATCAGCAGCTCCTTGGGCAGTTTGAGCTTCCTGAGTTGGCGCAGAAAGAACATTCTCTCTTGAGCCTTTTTAATGATGTCTTTGATGTTAGCTGACCATTTTAGGTCTTGAGATACGATAGAACATGGAACATCTACACACGGATTCCTTCTCACATGGTCAATTATATGTTGCATGTTCTGGAGTTGGTAAATCAGACAAACCAGGCTGAGTCACCTGTGTGTCCGCATGCTATTTCGCTACCTGCCCAGGTGCAGTAGCATAATTGCACTGGACTCTGCTAGCACTCGGAGCCATGGGGGCGAGCACATGTCACCGATGTACCTTAGCAGCCCTCCTTTGGGTCCTCAGTTTGCGGCAGAAGGAATCGAGAAGGTGATCACGATGTGCAGTTGAAGCTCTCCCAACTTTGGATGGGCCACACAGACAGATTTGGTTGTGCTCTTTCAGCCGCCATCTTCTGTTGGACACCTCCTGCAGATAGCCCTGGCTGAGGCCAAGTTCCGACCTTGGGTTTTCTGAGACATTTGTTTGCTTCTTCCCTTTCCATCCTTCCCAGAGGGCCTGAGAGCATGAAATAATAGCAGTCTTCCAGTATTTGAGGGGCTGCCACATGAAGAGGGGTGGTGGTGGAACCAACCTATTCTCCAAAGCCCCTGAAGACAGGACAAGAAGCAACAGATGGAAACTGATCAAGGAGAGAAGCCACCTAGAACTTAGGAGAAACTTCCTAACAGTGAGGACAATTCACAAGAGGAACGAGTTGCCACCAGCACTTTTTTATTTTATTTTATTTAACATGACTTGTATGCTGCCCAATTCCAGTGAACTCTGGGCGGCTAACAACATTTAAAACAATACAAAAGTTACAATATCAAAATAAAATCAGAATAAACTATGAAAACTATTAATAACCTTCTAATAACATTCATACACTGAGTCATTCCTAGTCCTAGGCCCGCTGGAAAAGCCAGATCTTAACTGCTTTCCGAAAGGCCGGTAGGGTAGGGATAGTGCGGATCTCTGGGGGCAGTTGGTTCCAAAGCAATGGAGCTGCCACAGAGAAGGCCCTCCCCCGTGGCCCTACCAACCAACATTGCTTGGTGGACGGGAGCTGGGGAAGGCCAACTCTGTGGGCCCTTATTGCCCACAGGGAAGTATGAGGTAGTAGATGGTCCCGTAAGTAGTCTGGTCCTAAGCCATGTAGAACTTTAAAGGTGATAACCAACACCTTGAATTTGATCCGGAGACCAATTGGGAGCCAATGCAGCTCACAGAGAGTTGGAGTTATGTGGGTGCATCTTGGTGCCCCTACTACGGCTCGCGTGGTTGCATTTTGAACCAGCTGTAGTCGCCCAACACTCTTCCAGGGCAGCCCCATGTAGAGCCTGTTGCAATAGTCCAGGCGATAGTCAACTTGTGGGAGTTTCATCGCTGGAGGTTTTCAAGAAGTAGATTGGACACAATTTCTCCAGAAATTGCTGCCCCCACTGAATTCCCTTCAGTGTATCCTGGGCTCTTCTCTTTTGGGGGTGGGGTGGAGGGGGTGCCGTTGGTCTTTCCTTACAGCTCTGTCGCTTCCAGCCTCTACGTACCCCCCAAGACGGTTTTGTTTTCCAAATCGTTCTTTTTTCCATTTGTCTCGTCTCGGGGTGCTCTTTCCTCTCTTTCTCAGCCCCTCCTCCTTCTCTACCTGGACTTAGTCTCTCTTTCTGCCCCCACCCCCGTTTCCTCTCTCCCCCTCCACGCCAGGCCATGGATGAGCCCGTCGCCCCACCGGAGAGCGTGGACGCCATGCTGCGGCCCTTCAACCTGGTCATCCCCTTCGCCGTGCAGAAGGGAGAGATTACAGGTAGACTGTCTGTCTGTCCGTCTGTCTGTCTGGGGATTGGGGTGTATGGGAAGGGGGGGATCATGGCCTGGAAGCGCAGACTTGACTTTTTGGAGTGGGGGGTAGGGGCCCCCGAGTTACATCGTTTTGGAATCGCTTCTGAGTTTCTGTATTACGGCTAGGCCTCGAGTTACGACCGTTCGTTCACTGGTAGTGACTCCCATATTTTATTTTTATTTTTATCTTTATCTTTATTTATTTATTATTTATTTATTTATTTTTATTATTTTATTATTATTTTATTATTTTATTATTTTTATTTTTTATTTATTTTTATTTTTATTTTTAATTTAATTTAATTTTATTATTTTGTTTTGTTTTATTTTATTTTATTTTTAATTAAATTTGTACGCTGCTCACTCCTGAAGGACTCTGGGCATCTTACAACAATAAAAAATAATATAAAAACAGTTTAAAATCCCATAATACAATCATACCATGTCATGCAATCTTATTCTATCCGGAACTAAAGAGGTGTCAATATTATATTATATTATATTATATTATATTATATTATATTATATTATATTATATTATATTATATTATATTATATTATATTATATTATATTTTAATTAAATTTTATTTATTTAGAATAGAATACAAGCAACAAGTTACAGTCATACAGTCATAAGTGAGAGGAGATGGGTGATAGGAATGATGAGAAAATATTAGTAGCAATAGTAGTGCAGACTTAGTAAATAGTTTGATAGTGTTGAGGGAATTATGTTTAGCAGAGTGATGGAATTTGGGAAAAAAACTGTGTCTAGTTGTCTTGGTGTGCAGTGCTCTGTAGCAACATTTTGAGGGTAGGAGTTGAAACAGTTTGTGTCCAGGATGCGAGGGGTCAGTCAATATTTCCCCGCCCTCTTTTTGACTCGTGCAGTCTACAGGTCCTCAATGGAAGGCCGGTTGGCAGCAATTGTTTTGTTCTGCAGTTCTGATTCTCCTCTGAAGTCTGTGTCGGTCCTGTTGGGTTGCAGAACCGAACCAGACAGTTACAGAGGTGCAGAGGGCAGACTCAGTGATTCCTCTGTAGAACTGGATCAGCAGCTCCTGGGGCAGTTTGAACTTCTTTAGTTGGTGTAGAAAGAACGTTCTTTGTTGAACTTTTTTGATGACGTTTTTGATGCTAGGTGACCATTTTAGGTCTTGAGATATGATAGAACCTATAACATCTACACACAGGTTCCTTCTCACATGGACTATTGTATGTTGCATGTCCTAGAGTTGGCAAATCAGACAAACCAGGCTGAGCCACAGCAATGAATGGCTGGGTACAGCTAGGAAGTTTATGCAGCATATACTGCTTTTTAAAAAGGTTTTTCTATTTGGCTCGCACACAGTACAAAGCCCCCTCTATAGGCGATGTTGTGGTTAGCTCTGGCCCAACTCCTGCCCCAAGGAATGTGGAGGTGGATGTGGGGGAGACATCCACATGCCGCAGGCCTGTTTTGCTCCCGATGGAATCTGCCGACAAAGCCTCCTCTGACCAAGGAAGCGTGAGTGACAGGGAAGAGGAGAGTTTGGCAGACAGCCCAGGAGGAGATCAATCATCTGTATCATCCTTGGATTCTGAACAAGAATTAATGACACATCCACGCATGCATAGAGTGATGCATAGGAGACAACAACTGAAGGATTATTACAAGAGAAAATGAGGCCACCTGTGGTTGGGTGGGGCTGCTGGAATTAGTGCTACAGATAAAAGTTCAGCCTGGTGTTTTAGCCTCATGGCAGTTTATCTGATTCATTGTTTTGTCAAGATCGTGGTTTTTGTGCTGTTCAAGATTGTGTGTGGACTCTCTGGATTTTAGAATTGGACTCAATTTCCCAGTTATTGGGTGAGCAATTGGACTGCATTTAACCTGTGCCTTGTGTGTACCAGAAAATCCCTTTGACATTTAAAAAGGGAGCTGTTTCTGTTTTTCTGTTTATAAAAACTTTTGGGTTTTCCTTTTATCGTGTGGTGTGTGTCTTCCTGGACTAATTACCCTGTAATTACGGGCAGTTGAAATACGCCGGCAGAACAGGCGATGGGCTGTTTGAATCATTTGGTGGCCAGATTAAAACGAAATAAACGATGAAAGGCAAATTCAGTTTCAGAGATTAAATCAATAATCCCAAAAGGAAAAAAGAGAGAGAGATGGGCTGGGTGAGCCAAAACAGAGATGGAGAGAGAGAGAAAACAAGGAGTTTGGAAGCTTTGATCCGTGGTTGTTTGCTAGGGCAGCTCAGTAGAACCTCCAAACCCAGGGGCAGTCTACCTTTGCGTCCTTGGGGGTGGAGTTTGTGAATTCCCCCCATCCTACACTCCTCTCACAACTGCATTCTGGGATCACACAATATGGCAGTTGAAAACCTGCATTCCGCTGTTCCGTTCTTTCCCATGATGCATTTGGAATACAGAGCATCTCAAGGAAATTATTTTCTTGAAAACAAATCTCTGGGAATTATGGACCCAGGGCTAGGGTTGGGGGCGAGCTTGTGGCCGCAGGGTCTTTTTGAGCTGACTCCATTTGGGGGGAGAAAAGGTGGGGCAGCCGGAAGCAGACAGCAAGGTAAATCTTGTTAGCCCCACCCACCTCTAGCCCCGCCTAGGTTTAGCTCCTCCCTCCCACCTGCAGCCTCCCAATTGCTGTTCATCAGCCCTGCTTCGACTTTAGACAGGTTGGAGTCAGTCCAGAAGTGGACAATGTTACTGAACTACAACTCCCAGGATCCTTCACTGTTGTTCAGACTGGGAGGCTGGGAGTTGTAGTTTGGGGAGGCTTCCCACATCTGGCTAGTCCCATTCTTGTCTCAGAAGTGGGAAACATTACTGAACTACAACTCCCAGGGTCCATGACTGTTAGCCAGGCTGGGCTTCTGGGAATTATAGTTTGGAGAGGTTTTCCCACTCCTGGCAAGTCCCATTCTTACGGGTGGGAGTTACCGTGGTCCCACCAGCCTGTTTTCTTCCTGCAGGTGAGGTCAGGATGCCTTCAGGCAAGACGGCACGTCCACACATCACCGACAATAAGAACGGGACGGTGACCGTGAAATACGCCCCCACCGAGAAGGGGCTGCATGAGATGGACATCAAATATGATGGCAACCACATTCCAGGTGAGAAACGCAGAGCGAACAGAGTCAAATTGATTCCTGGGGGCAGTAAGCAGCTGGCTGGGAACTCTGGGAGTTGAAGTCCACCCATCTTAAAGTTGTTAAGCCAACAGTGTGGTGCTAGCCCAAAAGGGCCAATGCAACCCTAAATTGCATTAACAGGGGGATACAATCAATAGCAATAGCATTTAGACTTATATAGCGCTTCGCAGTGTTTTTACAGCCTTTTCAAAGCGGTTTAAAGAATCAGCCTCCTGCCCCCCACAATCTGTGTCTTCATTTTACTACCAAGGAAGGAAGGGAGGGAGGGGGGGAGGAATAGTAGATTTATATACCACTTCACAGTGCTTTTCCATCCCTCTCTAAGCAGTTTTACAGAATCAGCCTCTTGCCCCCAACAATCTGGGTCCACATTTGACCCACCTCGGAAGGAGGGAAGGCTGAGTTGACCTTGAGCCGGTCAGGATCGAACTGCTGGCAGTGGGCAGAGTCTGGTTGCAATACTGCATTCTAACCACTGGGGAAGGAAGGAATGGAGGGAGGGAGGGAGAGAGGGACGGAGGAAGGAATAGTAATAGCACTTAGACTTATATACCACTTCATAGTGCCTTTCCATCCCTCTCTAAGCAGTTTTACAGACTCAGCCTCTTGCCCCCAACAATCTGGGTCCTCATTTGACCCACCTCAGAAGGAAGGAAGGAAGGCTGAGTCAACCTTGAGCCGGTGGTGAGATTTGAACTGCTGAAGTAGAGCTAGCAGTTAGCTAAACTAGCCCGTAGTTCTGCACTCTTACCACTGCACCACTCCGGCTCTAGATCATGGGAGGGAATAATACCACTCTATAAAGCCTTAGTAAATCCACAACTAGAGTACTACACCCACGTTTGGTCGCCACACTATAAAAAAGATGTTTAGAAAGAGGGCAGAGAAGAGCAACCAAGACGATTAGGGGACTGAAAGGTAAAATATATGAAGAACGGTTGCAGGAACTGGGCACGGCTAGTTTAATGAAAGAAGGACCAGGGGAGACACGATAGCAGCCTTCCAATATTTGAGGGGCTGCCACAGAGAGGAGGGGGCCAGGCCATTCTCCAAAACACTAGAAGGCCAGACAAGGAATAATGGATGGAAACTGACCTAGGAGAGATTCAACCTGGAAATAAGGAAGAATTTGTGACAATGAGAACAAACTGATGGAACAGAAGTTTCCTGGAAGCTTTCAAGAAGAGAGACTGGACTGGTGTAAGGTCTCCTGTTTGGACAGTGGGTTGGACTAGATGACCTACAATGTCCCTTCTAACTCCCTTAATCTGTTAATCTGATGGAATAGTTCGTTAGGGTTTTTAAATGGAGTTTTGCAGCTTTTATTAACTAATATTTGACTTTTTGTTATTTGTTGTGGTAAGATGCCCTGAATCCCACTGGGATTCGGCGGCATAGAAGGTAATTAAAAAATCAAATTAAATTAAAAAATTAAATTAAATTAAAAAATTAAATTAAATTAAAAAATTAAATTAAATTAAAAAATTAAATTAAATTAAAAAATTAAATTAAATTAAAAAATTACATTAAATTAAAAAATTACATTAAATTAAAAAATTACATTAAATTAAAAAAATTAAATTAAACTAAAAAATTAAATTAAATTAAATCAACTCGTTGAGCTGACTGGGCAATTCTGTGAGTCGAAGCCCACTTACCACATTTATTTATTAGTTGGACTTGTATGCCGCCCCTCTCCGAAGACTCGGGGCGAGAAACACCAGCCAGAAGAATGAAAACACATCACGTCTGGGTGCACACAGCTTATGCTAAACCCACTTTCTTAAACTACAGTTTGTTAAACAAAATAGGAATCAGATCCTTTTTAAGTGGAAATGCGAATTGCCATTTTGCTGGAGCTACTCTACCAGGTCCTACCCAGATCGGGGGGGCCAGACAAAATGACCTCTAAGCGCCCTTCCATGACTAGGACTTTCAGAAAGATTAGATGATTTCCCTCCTCGTTCCCTGCCTGCACAGGATTATGGGCCCCTGAATCCATTGCTTTTTTTCCTTCCCAACCAGGGAGCCCCCTCCAATTTTACGTGGACGCTCTCAACGCCCGCCACGTTAGTGCCTATGGACCTGGGTTGAGCCACGGCATGGTCAACAAACCCGCCACCTTTACCATTGTCACCAAGGATGCCGGCGAAGGTGAGTCTCCTGTACTGTGTGAAAAACGTGGTCAGAGAGTGTGTTGAAGTGTGCTGTTTATGGTAATTCCCTACTTGACCTCTCCCATCACACATGATGGCTACTCTCCAACATCACGAAAGCTGGAAAGGACCAACATTGCTCTCACCCTGAGACTAAACTTTCCCTCTTGAAGCTAACCAGCCTCTCCTCCTCCCCGCAGGAGGTCTGTCCCTGGCCGTGGAGGGCCCGTCAAAGGCCGAAATCACCTGTAAGGACAATAAAGATGGCACCTGTACCGTTTCTTACTTGCCCACGGCTCCCGGCGACTACAACATTATTGTCCGCTTTGATGACAAGCACATTCCTGGCAGCCCCTTCACTGCGAAGATCACAGGTGGGCCTTCTGCTCTCTCTCCCCCCCCACCTCAACTACTTTTGTAATTAATTTAATTTAATTTAATTTTGATGCACATTGTATTATTTTATTTTACTTACAAATACATCATACTATCATCAAACACAGAGATTTTACTACATCAGCCACAGTGAATCAGCAGAATGAACAGAGAAAGGAGAGAGAGAGAGAGAGAATCATGCTTTCTGGCTCCCTCTTATGGCAATTTGCAACACTACCTCTTAAAGCCATAGTACTTCAATGCAAACAAACACTCAGCTTGTTTATATATTGCCAACTCAACTGATTGTGCATAGTACTAACACAATCTAGAAACTAAGGAGCAATTTCTCAACAGTTAGAACAACCAATCACTTGAACGGCTTGCCTTCAGACGTTGTAAGTGCTCCAACGCTGGAAGTTTTAAAGAAGAGATTGGACAACCATTTGTCTGGAATGGTATAGGGTAGGGATCCCCAATCTCGGCCACTTTAAGACCTGTGGACTTCAACTCCCAGAATTCTGGGAGTTGAAATCCACAAATCTTAAAGTCGCCGAGATTGGAGAGCCCTGGTATAGGGTTTCCCGCCTGAGCGGGGGGCTGAACTAGAAGACCTCTAAGGTCCCTTTCCAATTCTGTCATTCTGACTGGGAAAAGTCATTCATTCAAATACTTAAGACATGTCTTGAACCCCAACCCTGATGGCTTCTCTCTCCCCACTTTTCTGGCCTAGGGGACGATTCCATGCGCACCTCCCAGCTCAATGTGGGCACTTCCACCGATGTGTCGCTGAAGATCACCGAGAGCGATTTGAGCCTCTTGACAGCCAGCATCCGGGCCCCATCTGGGAACGAAGAGCCCTGTTTGCTCAAGCGCCTGCCCAACCGCCATATCGGTGAGCCATCTTTTGCCACTTCCGCTAACCTAATATGGAACAGACACACAACCGGGAGCAGAGGAACTGAAATTGTAGCGGACAGAGAGTTTACAAGCTGTTGAAAATCAGAAAGGCAGCTGGGAGGGCAGCAGAGAGCCAGCAAAGAAACAACCACTGGCTCTTTGCTGCCCCTAGTGGACATTGGAGTTCTGCGGTTACATCCCGTATATCTAAAAAGAGAGTCAATAATAGAGGAGAATAGTTGTAGCTCAGGATTGAAATGTTGGAGTTCTTGGTGCTTTCTGAATTTGGTAGTTTTCTTGCAGATGTTTCATTGCCACGCTAGGGAATGTTATCAATGCTAGAGGGAGTGGGGTTTGCGAACTAGAGGAGAAGGAGAAAGAGAAGGAAAAAGAGAGGAAAGGTGGGAAGAGGAGGAGGGCTGTGAGGTCCTTGGTGCTCTCTGAGCTTGGCTGTTTTTTCACAGACTTTTCATGACCCAACTAGGTAATATTATCAATGCTAGAAGGGAGTTGGGTTTGCAGGGAGGGAGGAGGGAGGGAGGGGACAGCTTGCCTCCAGAAGCTATGAATACTCCAACACTGGAAGTTTTGAAGAAGATGTTCGATAACCGTTTGTCTGAAGTGGTGTAGGGTTTCCTGCCCAAGCAGGGGGTCGGACTAGAAGACCTTCAAGAGTGCTGTTCAGGAGTATTCAGAGTGACCCATGAGTTATCAAGGATGCACATGTGCAAAGGAAATGTGGAATTCTAGCAGATATCCAGCGGATGGTCAGGAGATATGAGTAATGGTTCAGTCATAAAAATACATTATGACAGATACATTAAAGCATATAAAATAGTACAGTGGTACCTCGACATACGAGTTTAATTCGTGCCAGAGCCGAGCTCGTATGTCGATCAATTCATATCTCGAACGAATGCATTTAGATTTTGCTTTTCACGCTGAGATAACTGGAAAAAATGGAATTCTTGTGCCACGTAGTGGACGTTCGGCTCATATCCCGAATTTGAGCTCGGGTGTCGAACAGAAATTTTGCTCATGTCTCAGCTCGTAACTCGGAATACTCGCATGTGGAGCAGCTCGTATCTAGAGGTACTACTGTATTTACTTTAGCAAATATCGTAGCCAGTCTTACAGTCAAATCAGTCAATAATTCTTTTTTTTTAAATTAAATTTTAATTTTAATTTTTTTAAAAATCAAAATAAGTCAGTAACTCTCAATACATTAACAATACTTCAAGCCTTACTTGTACATATTACAAATACATATGCTATCATCAGTGGAGGGCTACCAAAAGTTTTACTACCACTCTGTGGGTGTAGCTTATGCAGGATGCCCTGCATTTTCTTTCAACATCTTTCAGTGCAAATTGGGTGCTCTGGGGTGGAGCTCCATTTTCGCTACCCCACTACGTCCCCCCAACCCCGGCCGGGCAGCAGCCCACCCCTGACTATCATCGAACGCACAGTTCTTACTACAGCAGTCACAATGAATCAGCACAAAATGAGCAGAAAAACACAGAGAGAAAGAATCAGGCTTCTGGCTCCCTCTAGTGGCCCTCTGTAACACTAACTCTTAAAGCTTGTTTATATATTGCCAAATCCAACTGTTATGCACATAGTGCTCGTAACGGCCCCTTCCAACTCTGTTACTGTTGTTCTTATTATAGTCCGGGCAGTTTGAGGAAAGAGCTCCTGGCTTTGGTGAAATTTTAGGGCTGCCAGTTGTGCCCCCCCACTTCATTTCCCCATCTGCCTCTCCTCAGGGATCTCCTTCACCCCGAAGGAGGTTGGGGAGCATGTGGTGAGTGTTAAGAAAAGCGGCAAGCACGTCACCAACAGCCCCTTTAAGATCATGGTGGGCCAGTCGGAAATCGGCGACGCCAGCAAAGTGAAAGTCTCCGGCAAGGGGCTGGTGGAAGGACGCACCTTTGAGATGTCCGAATTCATTGTCGACACCCGGACTGCAGGTGAGGAAAAAAGAGGTTGTGTGACAATTATCGCGAGGGAGTATACAACTCGGTGGCAGCGACGGGGCGTTCAGAGTTAAGAAAATTGAGCTAATATAGGAGGCCCTTAAACATTAGGTTTGTTGATTGTATTAAAACAGGCTTAATTAGCTTTAATGAAATATATTAATAAAGCAAGTTGAATTTGATAAGTAAGTTTGGAATGTAAGTACAGATACCGTTTGAAAAAGTTATTAAAATGGAATTAGTGATTAACAGATGGTTTATGGTGTACTGAAAAAAATGAATGAAATTGTGCTTTTCTTCTTTATTTTTCTTTTTTAGTATTTTAATGTTAATGATTAGATAGACTATATAGGATTTTTTAGATTTAAGTAAAATGTGTAAAGAGAGATGGGAGGCACTTATTTATTTATTCATTCATTCATTCATTCATTCGTCCAATACACAAATACATAGGAAGAAAAATAGACATGTAGTAATATATATAAGGGTAAAAGTGAATGTTAATTAGAATGTTAGAAATATTGCTTATTTGTCATTCTAGATTTGAGGGAACATTAATGAGGAAATGTAATACATGATAATCATGATTGCTGGAGGACAAGATTAGAAAAAAAATTGCAGTAAGGGAGAAAGGATTTATAGAGAAATTTACAATTTGGGATTATGATTTTTTTGGTGGTGATTATATAAGAGTTACTAACAAAATACTGCATTTTATTGTCCTGGAATTAGAAGATATTTTGCATTTATGTATGGTATGCTTGTGTGTGTGTTTGTTAGAATATTGGGGTTCTCTTTTAAACTTTTTTAAATATTTAAATTATTTGTATTTGTTACGATTTGTTTATGCCTTGTTGTGAGCTGCCCCGAGTCTGCGGAGAGAGGCGGCATACAAATCTAAATAATAAATAAATAAAATAAATAATAAATAAAATTGTTTGAAGGGGAATTTTTTTTAAAAAAATTATATTTTGTAAAAAATAGGAGGTCCTTGACTTCCGATGACCATGGAGCCTCAGATTTTTCTCGCTGTGAGACAGGGGGTTAACTGGACTCTGTTCCATAGTAAGAACTTCCTTACCATTGAGTAAAGTAAATCAACTGTGGTTGTAGCATTTAGTAAGATGGTCATTAAGTGAATCTTGCTTCCCTGTGGACTTTGCTTGCCAAGTAGGTCGCAGAAGGAGATCGGCGAACATGGCAACCATTGTAAAAACAAGTCAGTTAGCCACATCCCCTTTTTTTCAGTGCTGTCATAACTTCGGACAGCCACTGAACCGGTTGTAAGTCAAGGACTACTTCTGTTACCCTCAACCAACAGTCGGCAGCTCCTCGTAATTAGAAAAGGCTCCGTGGAATTCAAGGGAGACTTAGTTTGTTTGTGGCTACGTAGGGATGCTAGGCTAATTCCTCTTTTCACTGCCACCTCCAAATTCTGTGGCTCCTGCTCAAAACAAGCTGGCATTCAAAGCTTGCGGGGAGAATAAACTGAGTTATTGGTTCCAGGCTACGGGGGTCTCGGCCTCTCCATCGAAGGCCCCAGCAAAGTCGACATCAATTGCGAAGACGTGGAAGATGGCACTTGCAAAGTTACCTACTCACCTACCGAGCCCGGAAATTACATCATCAATATTAAGTTTGCTGATAAACACGTGCCAGGTAGGTGTCTGTCTGTCTTTATTTCCCCAAAAAGTTTTTTTTATTTTTTCTCCACCTTCACAAAACAAATTACATGTATATACCACCTGTTGGCCCACCATCCAGTGTTACAAAAAGCACATCGCAAGACACAGTCTTATCATTATTCAAGAATCTCCGTCTTAATCTGTTCCAGCCTATTCCAGCCTGCTTCTTTTCTTATTCTTTCTACTCCCCTCCTTCTAGCTTCATCTCCTCCTCCTACCTTCTTACTCCTTCTCCCCTCCACTACCTCTTCCTCCTTCTACTTCCTCTTCTACCCTCTTTAGCCTTTCCAAGATATCGCCCATCTCATATTTGCAGACTGGTATTATATAATCAAACTTCAGGAATATCCCTCACTCTTCCAAAAAATAGTAATAAAGACATTCTTATTTATAATGTCTGAATCCTAAAAACATGACATAAATCTATTAAACCAGGTATATAACGCCCATGTCTGTCCGTCTGTCCTCAGCAAATTTTCAAGTTTCTAGCTCTCAGGTTGGAAATGTGGGGCAGGGGCAATGATGGGTGGCCAAAACGTTTACTGCCACACTATGGGTGTGGCTTATTGTGTGGATGTGGCTTGATGGTCATGTGACCAGGTGGGAGTAGCTTGACAATCATGTGACCAGGGGTGGCTTAAAGGTCATGTGACTGGGTGGGAGTGGCTTACCAACCAAGATAAGTTTTCAAATACGTGCTTGGACTCTTTTTCAGTTGATGAAGACCCATTATTTGAACAGCCACAAAGAGGACAAATGATAGACAGCATCATTTGTTGAGGAGCACAGTCACATTTGAAGGTTTTTGTACTGAATCCACAAGGTTCAGTATGATAACAGATTAGGCAAGTAGCTCAATTATCTTTAAGTGCTATGAAAAGTTCAGTTCTAGATAAGGATTAAAATGGTAAAAGTGTTTATGGGTAAAAACATACTTTTTCATTATTTCCTATTTTAAAAGTAATTAAGAATCGTACTAAGGTACGAGAGAAGGAAGGAGAATAAAAAAACTATTAAGTATTCAATAAATAGGGCATAAACTTACTACCCCCACTGAAACCTCCCCCCCCCCAGTGGGGGCAGCAACCCATTAGTAGGTGGGGGTCAATTAGGTCAGTGTTTCTCAATCCAGGTAAGTTGAAAGAGGGGTGGACTTCAACTCCCAGGATCCCCCAGGACTGCGGCAACTCTGGGTCCTTTGGGTGCCACCTGGGATGGGATGTTCCAGGCGGTTGAGCTAACCACTAGTCTCTCTGACCCTTCCAGGAAGCCCCTTCACTGTGAAAGTGACCGGAGAGGGACGGATGAAGGAGAGCATCACTCGCCGGCGCCAGGCGCCCTCCATCGCCACCGTGGGCAGCACATGCGACCTCAACCTCAAGATCCCAGGTAAAGGGTCTCCGGAGGTTGGCACTATGGCAGGGGAGGCTGGCGGCCTTCGGGCGGCTCTCCACCCTGGCTGGAATCCTTTCAAGGCCTGGTGGTCCATGGTTGCCCCCCACCCACCTCTGTGTCCCACTTTCTAACTGGCTTCCTCCTCCTCCTCCCCTTCTTTCTCTCCTTCCTCTTTCCTTCTTCTCTTCCTCTTCTTTCTCTTTCTCCCTCCTTCTTCCTCTTCCTTATCTTCCTCTTTCTTCTTCCTCTCCCCCTTTTTCCTTCTTTCCTCTTCCTCTTCCCTTCTTCCTCCTTCTTCTTCCTCCTCCATCTTGTTCTCCTCTGTCCTCCTCCTCCTTTCTTCCTCCTTCTCCTTCCTTCTTTCTTCTCTTCCTCTTTCTTCTTCTCCTTCCTCCTTCCTCCTCCTCTCCCCCTTTCCTTCTTCCCTCTTCCTCCTCCTCCTCCTTGTTATCCTCCCCTTCCTTCCCCTTCCTTCCTCCTATTCTTTCCTGCTTCTTCCTCCTTCTCCTCCTTCCTCCCCCCCCTCTTCCTCCTCCTTCCTCCTTCTCCCCCTTCATGGCTGCCGGCACAGGGAACTGGTTCCAGATGGTCTCGGCCCAGGAGCGCCTGACCCGCACTTTCACGCGCAGCAGCCACACTTACACACGCACCGAGCGGACGGAGATCAGCAAGACGCGCGGCGGGGAGACCAAGCGCGAGGTGCGGGTGGAAGAGTCCACGCAAGTGGGCGGGGACCCCTTCCACAACGTCTTCGGGGAGTTCCTCGGCCGCGAGAGCCTCGGCTCCTTTGGCAGCATCGCCCGGACCCAGGAGGGTGCGTGGGCCTTGCCGGTGTGCCGTGTGCTCGCTCGCTTGCGCCCCTCGGCCTCGCGCCCACGTGGGGACACGGCGGTGTGTGTGTGACTTGCATGGCAGCCTCACTCGGGCAGGAAGAGGAGCTGAATTGGCCTGGGGGGGGTGGGGGGCTTTCCCACTGTAGGTTAATTTGAGGGGTCACAGCCACCTGAGAAGAATCCCCTCACTTTGTCTCCTGGGTAGCGTTTTATCTCTCCGTTCCGAATAATGTTTCCATACCTTGTCAAGTTTAACTGGGGTGGATTTCAACTCCCAGAATCCCCAAATTCAAGTCTCAGAATTCCTAACTCCCAGAATTCCTGATTTTAACTCCCAGAATTCCCAACTTCAACCCCGAGAATTCCAGAACTCAACCCCCAGAATCCCCAACTTCAACTCCCAGAATTCTCGATTTCAACTCTCAGAATTCTCAACTGCCAAAATTCCCAACTTCAACTCCCAGAATTCCCAAAGTCAACTCCCAGAGTCCCTGACTTCAACCCCCAGAATTCCACACTTCAACCCCAGAATTCCCGACTTTAACTCCCAGCTTTAGAAATCTGGGAGTTGAAGTCCACCCTGTTCAAAATTGCCAAGATTAAGAAAGACGGATTCAGATCCCAAAAGTGGATTCTAATTCTACCCGATCCGACGGCAAAACTAAAATATCACCAGTGCTTAAAAAACCCTAGATTGTTTATCATTTAAATACAGCTAGTCCTCAAGATACAACCCTATGTGAGCCTGGTGATTTCGGTTCTAAGCCATGAGAGTTGTAAAAAAAAGACCCATCCCCGGACACAATTGGATGAATTTTTTCATGACAGTCGTTAATTGAGTGAAGCCGTTGTGAAGTGAGCACCACCGGGATGAAGCCAATGTTCCCTGTGGTGTAGTTCCCGCTAGAAATTGGAAGCCAAATGCTGCCTTAACAGCAAAACCGTCACAAATTACGGGTCATGTCACCATAGCAGGGATGACAATTAGCCAGTGGAACTGCTTGCCACCAGAGGATGTGGGTGCCCGATCACTGGAGGTTCTTAACAACAAGACTGGACCGCCATTAGTATGGAATGGTATAGAGTTTCCTGCCCAACTCTAGAGTTTCCTGCCCAAGTCCCATCCAACTCTACTAATTTGCACTCGGGATCTTCTATGCATGCTGCTTTTTTTTGGAGTGCTGTGTTTTTTCACCCTCGGTCCCAAACAATGTCACTTTTACTAAACACTGACTAAAAAACCCCACCACCTTAACAAAAGGTATTTAATCAAGGGAAAAAAATTGTCTTATGATTGCGAGTGAATTCTATTAACATTTATTTAATTCGCGCTCTTGTGTGGCACCTGCGGGAAATTGTTTGAGGTGTATTATTTCAATATGGGAATGAAGGACAAAACTTGGGAGGCCCAAGAAGTGAGCCCCAAAAAAAGTCTCCCCCAACCTAATGTTGGGAATCCCCCCCCCCCACAAAAGCCCTGATGTTTCAGCCTTCTTGAGGACTAGAAGCACGATTTCTTTCTTTGAAAAGAAACTGCACGGCCACTTTCCCCAAGCTGGGGAATGGTGGCTGGGGAGGAAGGGGGGGTGAAGGGAGGCGTTGCCGTTACTGCAGCTTCCATTCTCACGTGCACGCATGCCAGCGTGTTTTTGCTTCTGCGCATGCCAGAGAACCGAAGCTGTGTCTGCAGTGCACCATTTGCTACCGGTGTGCCTACTACCACAGTACCGGTAGCAACCCACTACTGGAGGGGGGGGGGGCTTTTGTGGTGGGCTGGATTTCCCCACCCAGATTCCCTGGTCTGACTGCGCCCGGTGTTCTTTTCTGTCCCCCTTGCAGGAGAGGCCGGCCTCCAAGCCATGACAGCTCAAGTGACTAGTCCCTCGGGGAAGATGTCCGAAGCGGAAATCATCGAGGGAGAAGACAGCGCCTACTCCGTCCGCTTCGTGCCGCACGAGATGGGCTCCCACACAGTCAACGTCAAATACCGCGGACAGCACGTGCCCGGAAGTCCCTTCCAGTTCACAGTGGGGCCATTGGGAGAAGGGGGCGCCCACAAGGTCCGAGCGGGCGGGCCAGGCCTGGAGAGGGGCGTGGCCAGCGTGCCAGGTAAAGGTGGAGGTGTCCTCCACGGCTGGGCGCACGGCCCAGTGTGGCTCTGAACCCCTTTCTTTTACCTCCAATTGTGAATCGAATTGGAAAAAAACCCACTTGACTCTGAAAAAGGCCAGCAAACCAAATCTCGGCTTCCTTGAGGACTAGCGGCATGCTTGGGTGGTTTTGATGGAGCAGCATGATTCAGGATGCTGGATCTGTGGGTTGCCTCTGATGCGCCTTCACCAGTCTCAGTGGCAGGAAGGGAGAGATGCCACAGCTGAACCGGGAGGGTTTATTCCCTGGTTTCTTCTGCCCTCAATTGGGCTGGCAGGTTAAAAAGGTTCATTATTAGAGTGAATTAATTAATAGCTTTCTTTTCTGGTTGGGGAATTGCCACCCAGCAATCTTCCTTCCTTCCTTCCTTCCTTCCTTCCTTCCTTCCTTCCTTCCTTCCTTCCTTCCTTCCTTCCTCTCTCCTCAATCTCCTTCCTTCCTTACCTTCTTTCCTCCCTCCCTTCTTTCCAGTTTCCTTCCTCTCTTCCTCCCTCCCTTCTTGTATCCTTCCTTCTTTGTTCTCCCTCCCTGTCTCCCTCTTTTTCTCTTCTTTTCTTTCCTCCCTCCCTCCTCATTCCTTCCTTCCTTCCCAATCATTCTTCTCTCTCTCTCCCTCCTTCTTTGTCTCCTTCCTCCCTCCTCTTTTTTCCTCCTTGTCCTTCTCTTCCCTCCTTTCCTCTTTCCCCTTCCACCCTCCCTCTTTATTTCTATTCCTTCTCTTTCTCCTTCCTTCTCAATCACCTTCCTCTCTCCCCTCCCCCTTTGTCTCATCCATCCCTCCCTCCCTTTTCCTCCTTCCCTCTTTCTCCTCCCTCCCTCCCTCTCTTTCTTTCTTTTTCTTTTTTCTTCTTCCTTTCCTTCCTTCTTCCATCTCTCCCTCCCTCCCTATTTAATTCCTTCCTTCCTTCCCACCCTCCCTCCCTCCTTCTACTCATCTCTCTATATCCACCCATCTTCCCTCCCTCTCGTGTTCTCTGCTGACTCCCTGCTCTCTTCCCAGCTGAATTCAGCATTTGGACCCGGGAGGCCGGGGCTGGGGGTCTCTCCATTGCGGTGGAGGGGCCCAGCAAGGCCGAGATCGCCTTTGAGGACCGGAAAGACGGTTCCTGTGGAGTGTCGTACGTGGTCCAGGAACCAGGTAGGATATTTGGGGGCACTGAAATCAAGCCAGGGGCAAAATCAGCTGCCAACAATCATTTGGAAATAATGTCCAAGCAAGGCTGGTCCAGAAAACTCAGAAGCATCTCCTTCCTTCCTTCCTTCCTTCCTTCCTTCCTTCCTTCCTTCCTTCCTTCCTTCCTTCCTTCCTTCCTTCCTTCCTTCTTGTCTCCTCTGCAGGTGACTACGAGGTCTCCATCAAATTCAATGACGAACAGATCCCGGACAGTCCGTTTGTGGTCCCTGTGGCCTCCCTCTCGGATGATGCCCGACGCCTGACCGTCACCAGCCTCCAGGTATGCGATGGAGGAGGAAATTAGTGGCTGAACTTGGTGGTTTTGTTGCAGATGTTTCATAACCCAGCTAGGTAATACCATCAGTGCTAGAAAAGCAGGGTGTTAGTAGTGGGAGGAAGAGGAGGAGGAGGAGGAAGAGGACTGTGGGGTCCTTGATACTCTCTCAGCTTGGTGGTTTTATTCCAGATGTTTCATTACCCAACTAAGTAACATCATGTTAGCACTATGTCAGTGACAACTTGGAGATATTTGGACTTCAACTCCCAGAATTCCCCAGCCAGCATTCACTGGCTGGGGGATTCTGGGAATTGAAGTCCAAATATCTCCAAGTTGCCAAAGTTGGGAAACACTGCACTGTGTACATAAGTAGTTGAGTTTGGCAATATATAACATAAACCAACAATGCATGCTTACATGTATTGGAACACTATTGCTTTAAGAGCTAGTGTTATGGATGGCCACAAGAGGGAGCTAGAAGCCTCTCTCTCATTCTCTCTCTCTCTTCCTCTCTGCTATTCTCTGCTATTCATTGCTACTTGTGGTTTGTCTGTGTGACTGCTATATTTAGAACTGTGTGTTCAAATGCTGGTTTAATATACTGCTCAGAAAAATAAAAGTACACATCCTAAATCCCACACTCAAAGAACACATCCTAGATCCGAATGAATGAAATGTTCTCATTGAATAATTTGCTCTGTACAATGTTGAATGTGCATAACAGCAGGTGAAATTGATTGTCAATCAGTGTTGCTGCCTAAATGGACAGTTTGATTTCACAGAAGTTTGATTCACTTGGAGTTGTATTGTGTTAAGTATTCCCTTTATGTTTTTGAGCAGTGTATATTTATAAGCTGGACAAGTAAGGCTTATAGTATTGTATATGTATTGAGAGTTATTGACTGATGGAATTGTGTATAAATAGGATTGTTCTTAACTGAGATATTTGCCAAAGTAAATAATATTTTATACATTGAATGTATCTAAATTGTATTACTGAATTATTTACTAGCATCTCTGAGCTATCAGATGGATATCTGCAAAACCTCCATATTTCCTCTGGGTGTGTGTGTATCTGCGACTACTAAGAGATTACTCTGCACACTCCTTAATACGTAATACATCATCAGTGTTAGAAAAACAGGGGGGGTTGTGGAGAGGAGGAAGAAGAAGGTGAGGAGGAGCGGAAAGGTTGGGAGAGAAGGAGCAGAAAAATGAGAGCTGAAAGGGAAGGAAGGAGGAGCGATGGAGGAGAAGGAAAAAGAGAAGGAGAAAGAGAGAGAAGGAGAAAGAGAGAGAAGGAGAAAGAGAGAGAAGGAGAAAGAGAGAGAAGGAGAAAGAGAGAGAAGGAGAAAGAGAGAGAAGGAGAAAGAGAGATAAATGTCCTAAAATTGGGCCAATTCACTTCACAATGTCTTCACTTCACAAACGTCTCGCTTAGCGACAGAAACGCCGGGCCTTCATTACGGTCGCATGTCGAGGACTATCGGTATCCTGGCAGGAACGTTGGGGCCTGGGTAATTGTGCGAAACTGACTGGGTGCCGCCTTCTGGCTTCCCGCAGGAAACGGGTCTGAAGGTGAACCAACCGGCTTCCTTCGCGGTGCAGCTGAACGGGGCCCGGGGCGTGATCGACGCCAAGGTCCACACGCCCTCCGGCCTGGTGGAAGAATGTTACGTCTCCGAGTTGGACAGCGGTGAGTCCCAACTTAGGGCAGGTGGGAGTACTGGGGACCCATTCTATGGATCGGTGGCAGAAGGGCTGCAAAAAAATTTACTACCACACTGTGGGCAGGGCTTATTTTGTGGGTGTGGCTTGCCGGCCATGTTACCAGGCAGGAGTGGTTTGATTACCATGTGACCGGGGGGGGGCCCTTAAAGGTCATGTGACTGGCTTAACGGTGGCCAACATGACGTCACTCACATCAAGGGTTAGGGTTAGGGTACCTGGCCTCTTTTTGCCTCAAAGAGAGACAATTTCCCTCTCTATTTGCTATGACTGAACATACAAAATATACTAATTTATTTCTATGTATATATGCCATATGTATACATACATACTACACACAGGCACACAAAAATATACATTGTCTACTATTTAAACACACAGACATGCACAGCTCTTCTAAAATTATACACATTCAACCTCATTTACTGTGATAGGAAAAACAGACCGAGAGCCCAGAAGGGGGGGGGGGGGGAGAGAAAAAAAGTCAATTTTTTTTTTACCAGTTCTGTGTACCTGACCATACCCGTAGGAGACTATGACTAGTCCCAGCATATTTTTGCTTCATGTGCATGCACACTGGAAGTTTTTAAGAAGATGTTGGATAACCATCTGTCTGAAGTAGTCTAGGGTTTCCTGCTTAAGTAGGGGATTGGACTAGAAGACCTCCAAGGTCCCTTCCAACTCTGTTGTCGTTGTTATATTATTATTATTATTATTATTATTATTATTATTATTATTATTATTATTATTATAAAAATTGTTCATAGCATCAAATAGTTAAAGTCAAAAGAACGTTATCAGGAACTGGGCAGCGGTCCACGGCTAATGAGGTCCAAGATCTCATTAAAGTCTCTCTGAATGGTCTATTAATCATTCAAAACTCACAGCATTTTGGCAGAAGTCCAGGATGAGCAGTCTGTGGATATTTCAAGCTGTCTGGAAGCAAACAGGATCTCTACAGCACAGAGAAACACACCTTGTCATTGCTGGAATGACTGATTCCTGGCGAGACCTTTTCTTATATAGTCACAAGGCGCGGCCAAGTGTCCCTAAAGAGCTACTCACACCCAAACCTCTTCTCAAATAATCCTGCCTGGTCATAGTTCTGCCCACTCTTGCATCTATAAGTAGTTCTGCATCATCCCCTGAGGCACTCAAAGGAAAACCTCTGGGGGGGCCACAGCCCCCGGTTGGCTTTCAGTCTCTTAACTCCTCATCCTCTTCACTCTCTGACTCGAGGGCCAAGAACACTGGTTTAGGATACCAAAATGCATCCATCTCTCGATCTTTGAAATCTGTGATCAGCTGAGCAGGATGTGGACTGGCCACAATGCTGTCCACCCTTAAATTGGGGAGGGGGCTGTGAAAAGTAGTTGGTGGGAGTAAAGTAAGGATTAGTGGAGGCCAGGTGGGAAGAAATTAGGACGTTTCAGCCTGAGGGGCTTCCTTCCAGTGACCTCAGCTTGACCCTTTGGATTTCTTCCCCTCCCCCCGCCAGACAAATATGCCATCCGCTTCATCCCCCATGAGAACGGGGTCCACTCCATCGATGTCCGGTTCAACGGCTGCCATGTCCCAGGCAGCCCCTTCAACATCCGTGTGGGGGAGCAGAGCCAAGCAGGAGATCCCGGGCTCGTCACGGCCTATGGCCCAGGCCTGGAGGGAGGAACCACAGGTAAGGCCCTGCCAGGTGGGGAGGGTGGGGGCAGGCAAGGATTCAGGGGGCTTTGGAACAGGGACAGCAGCAGGCAGGTGGAGCATTGAATGGCAGAACCTCCCCAAGGTTCTCTCCCTTCCCCCCTCTCCTTCTTCCCTTTCCTCTCTTTTCCCTCCTCCTTCCTTTCCTCCCTCCCTCTCCCCTTCTCTTTTTCCTTCCTTCCTTCCTTCCACCCTCCCTCCCCATCCTTCACTTTTCTTTCCTTCCATCCTCCCTTCCTCTCCTTCCTTCCTTCCTCCCTTCCTCCTCCTCCTCCCCCTCCCTCCTTCTTCCCCTGCTTCTTCCCTTCTTTTTTTTCCCTCCCTTCCTCTCTCCCCATCCTTCACGTTTGTCTTCCTTCACTCCCTCCTGCCTTTCTTCTCTTCTTTTTCATTCCCTTCATTCTCCTTTATCCTTCCTTCCTCCCCCTCCCTTCCCCTCCATTTCCCTTCTTTCTTTCCCCTTCCTCTCTTCCTTCCTTCCATCCTCCTTCCCCATCCTTCACTTTTGTCTTCCTTTCTTCCCTCCCTCCCACCCTCCCTCTTCCTTCCCCTCCTTCTCCCTCCCCATTGTCCTCTCTCCTTCCCACTCTCTCCTTCCTTCCTTCCTTCCTTCCTTCCTTCCTTCCCTCCTTCCTTCCTTCCTTCCATCCACCCACCCATCCTAAGAGGAGAACTACCTACTATCTACATCCTTAGTAAAATTCTGCTCTGCCTTCCGTGAGCAGGGCTCAGCCACCACACCCCGAATTCTTCCCCCTTAGAAGACCTTTACGTGACCCCCAGAGCCCCCAGGTTCTTCCGTTGCTCGTGTTCATAAACAGGCTATGCCATCAGCGGGTGGGTTTTCTGCAAAAGAGCCGGGCACCGTGCCAATCCTGGGCGGCCCTGGCTCATCGCGAGCCTCCTTTCTCCTGCCAGGGGTCTCCTCCGAGTTCGTTGTGAAGACACGGAATGCTGGCTCCGGGGCCCTTTCGGTCACCATCGACGGGCCCTCCAAGGTGCAGATGGATTGCCAGGAGTGCCCCGAAGGCCACAAGGTCACCTACATGCCCATGGCGCCTGGGAGCTACCTCATCTCCATCAAGTACGGCGGACCGCAGCACATTGTCGGCAGCCCTTTCAAAGCCAAGGTCACGGGTGAGTGGAGCCTCCCACTTTCAGGACCCTGTGGGGAGGGGGAAAACGCCGACCTGTCTTGGCTGGCGTCCCCACAAGTCCCCCCCTTGGTTCTTGGAACATTGCTTTGCGTGGTCTGGTTTCGGGTACTGGTAGGTTGAGTCACCACTAAGTTACTTGATTATGTTTGACAGCCATTTTGGTCTAGTGGTTGGGGTCCGAGGCTAGAAAACTTGGAGACTAGGAGTTCTAGTCCTGTCTTAGCCTTGAAAGCCCACTAGGTGACTTTGGGCCAATCACCAGGAGATGGTGAGTTCTAGTCCCTCCTTTTCTCTCTGCCCCACCAGGTCCCCGCCTGTCTGGTGGGCACAGCCTCCATGAGACCTCCACGGTGCTGGTGGAGACGGTCACCAAATCCTCCACCTCGGTGGCTGGCAGCTATGGCGCCCTGCCCAAGTTCTCCTCGGATGCCAGCAAGGTGGTCGCCCGGGGCCCCGGCTTAACCAAGGCCTTTGTGGGCCAGAAGAACACTTTTACCGTGGACTGCAGCAAGGCAGGTGGGTGTCCTGGTGCCAGGTGGGCCGAGAGGGGTGAGGGACTGGTGTGGAAGAGGATGGGGGGAGGTCTTGATGTCTTCAGAACTTCGGATCATAAAACTTCTTTGGTCGAGTAGTTTTCCAAAACACGGGTCTCCAACCTTGGCAACTTTAAGACTTCTGGGCTTCAACACTGTCAGTATAGTGAGTTTGGAAATATATAAACAAGCTAACAAAGAATGCTTGTATGTATTGAAGCACTATGGCTTTAAGGGTTAATGTTGCAGATTGCCACAAGAGGGAGCCAGAAGCGTGATTCTCTCTGTGTGTGTTTTCTGCTCATTTTGTGCTGATTCATTGTGACTGCAGTAGTAGCGTGTGTTCGATGATAGTTTATGTATTTGTAAACTGTACAAGTAAGACTTGTAATATTATTAATGTATTGAATCCCAGCGACTGGTTAGGTCCCACAGAGTTGGCCTTCTCCGGGCCCGTCGACGAAACAATGTCGTCTGGTGGGACCCAGGGGAAGAGCCTTCTCTGTGGCATCCCCAACCCTCTGGAATCAATCGTGAATGGTGCAGGGCTTCCTGCCTGAGCCCTCGAAGGGGGCTTGATTGGATGGCCTCTGAGGCGCCTCTGTGACTCCCCAATTCTCTCCTTCCTCGCAGGCACCAACATGCTGATGGTGGGGGTCCACGGGCCCAAGACCCCCTGCGACGAGGTCTACGTCAAGCACATGGGCAACCGAGTGTACAGCGTCACCTACACCGTCAAAGAGAAGGGCGACTACGTCCTCATCGTGAAGTGGGGGGACGAGAGCGTGCCCGGCAGCCCCTACCAAGTCAGCGTGCCCTAGGACGGGGATGAAGACCCCCCCATACGCCCTCCCTTGGCCTCCCCACCCCTCGCCCAGAACTGGCACCCGCGAGAAGGTGCGACCCTCGGACATTGGCTTGCCTCCTTGAGTTGGACTTGGGCGTTTGAGGATTTCTCCAGGCGGATTTGGGGATCGGGAGGGGGAGAGGGGAAGGGGGGGGCGGGGACGGGCAGGGGGATGCCCTTTGAGCTGGGGGAGGGCGCAGGGGGCCCAGCGAGGCCGATCTGGGAAGAGAGGAAGGGAAGTCGTCGTAAGGACAGAGGATGTTTGCAAGAGACACGTGGATACTTAATGGCCAGGAAGTTACTACCTGCCAGGCATGAATTCGGATTTACCCAAAACCACAACCGCAAAAAAGAGGGGGGGTTAGTCCTCAATCTGCCCTAGGAGGGGAGTGTCCATCTATACGACCTTACTTGGCTTTTACTTGGGGGAAAGTGACTTTGGCGACTTGTTCCTGCTTAAGTTTGTGGGGCGGGCAGCTTCGGATTCGAATCCAGAACCCGGCTCTTCTGAAGCAGAGTGCAAGGGCTCAACACTTTGTTTTTAAAGCAGCCCACTCTTTTACCCCGGCGTCGCAGAGCCGTCGCTGATCTCGGCGGGGGAAATTTTTTTAAAAAGGAGGCGGCTGCTTTAAAAAGCACTTAGGTGGAGGAGACCCTCAGAACAACTTCCAAGAATCAAATCCAAAGTGCAGCCATTGTTCAAGTGGTTGTGTTTCACTGTGAAGGTGGGGGTTGGGTCCTCAAACTTGGCCCCTTTAAGACTTGTGGACTGCAACCCCCAGAATTCCACAGCTGGGGAATTCTGGGAGTTGAAGTCCACAAGTCTTAAAGTGGCTAGGTTTGAAGGCCTCTGAGCTACCCTAACTCATGCCAAAGAGATTTTTTAACAAAAGGAGGAAGGAGAAATATATATATATATCAATAAGGTAGGGGAAAGGAGGGCACAGATCTTGGCCTGGGTGGGGTTTTTTTTCTCTCTTTTTCTCTTTCTTTCTTGATCTCTCTTTCTTTTTTAAAAAGTGTTTTGAGGTTGTGTGTGTTCACTGGGGCTGAAATGGCATCACCACTAAGTAGACTGTGGCCAAAATCCAACCAGCAACCTTGCACCCAACCGACCTGGTCCTCAGCAATAAAGTTTACTTGCTTAAAAAAAAATATCAGTGTTTTGCTTTACTGTTTGGAGGTTTTGGGGTGGGTGGGAGGGGAGGGTAACACCCTCCCCCAATTCCCCCCCCCCTCAGCTCTTTTTCCAACCATGGGAGGGGCGGGTTGGTATTTAGTGCTAATGACGTTACCTAGTTGGGTCATGAAATGTCTCCAAGGAAACAACCAAATTCCAGAGAGCACGGAGGACTCTCCTCCTCCACAAGACCTGTCAAGGGGAGGATTTACGTGTGAGAATCTTTAGGGCTGAGTTTTTCGGTCTTAAGCATTTTAAGACCTCTGGGCTTCAACTTGCAAAATTAATTCCTTCCTTCCTTCCATTTATACAGCTTAAGGCATGCCAGCTGGGGAATTCTGGGATCTGACTGAGAGTCCACCCATTTTAGTGTTGAATATTTAAAATTGGGAAGGGATCTCAGAGGTCATCTAGTCCAGTGTTTTTCAACCAGTGTGCCGCGGCACACTAGTGTGCCGTGAGACATGGTCAGGTGTGCCGCGAAGCTCAGAGAGAGAAAGAAAGAGAGAGAGAAAGCAAGAACAAGAGAGAGAAAGCAAGAGAAAGAGGGAGGGAAGGAGAGAGAGAGAAAGACATAGAGGGAGGTAGGGAGGGAGAGAGATAGAGCAAAAAAGAGGAAGGAAGAGAAAGAAAGGGATGGAGAGAGAAAGAGGGAGGGAGAGAGAAATAGAGCGAAAGGGAGGAAGAGAGAGAGATAATTTTATTGTCCAAACTTTTTTTAGCCCCCACCCTCCTCCCGCTCAATGTGCCCTAGGGTTTCGTAAATGTAAAAAATGTGCCGCGGCTCAAAAAGGTTGAAAATCACTGATCTAGTCCAACCCCCTGCTCTCCTTTTCTTCTGATGATGATAATGAACAAACAAGCTGATTGTCCATTCCTTCCTTCCTTCCTTCCTTCCTTCCTTCCTTCCTTCCTTCCTTCCTCCATCCTATCTCTCTATCTATCTCTCTATCTCTCTATCTCTCTATCTCTCTATCTATCTATCTATCTATCTATCTATCTATCTATCTATCTATCTATCTATCTATCTATCTGTCTGCTTATTTTTTTAAAAAAAGTTTATTTATTGGTTTTTACACAAATACAAAAGACCAAAACAAATATTCATATTTGTCATTTACAGGTCATAAACCATTCTATTACATTCCTTATTAACATATCTATAATAATACATATTATTCAAAGGGATAGGATAAGTGTGGTAAGTAAAATAGATTAATAGTATTGGTAGTTAATTATGCTTATAAGTGTATAGACATTTTACTTGTTTATTTATTGAGTTGGAAGGGACCTTGGAGGTTATCTACTCCATGAATGAATGAATGAATGAAACTCAATAAATAAATAAGTAAAATTTCTATACATTTATAATTAACTACTACTAAATATTTTGCATGTTTATGCGACATTTCGGTGAAATCACATTCACCATCATCAGGCTGATACATACATACATACATACATACATACATACATACATACATACATACATACATACATATATTATACAGATATGTTAATAAATTGATACAATATTGAATTAATAAATTAATAAATAATCCTTGCAAGAAAAAGAAAAGCATACGCGGAACCCGTTAGTCCACATCCTCACATGCATCTTAATTTTTCCTATCTCTATACTTCCGATAGCTTCATTAGGTATGAAGGCACGACGCATGCGTCGAAGCAAGAATGCGTCTCTCCCCCTCCCACTCTTCATTTTCCTATCTCTGAGCTTCCGATGATTACATAGAAGGCAACGCATGCGCCGAGGTAGGAAAAAGGGCCTCGGAACACCGCGCATGTGCATCTCGGCGTTTTATAAGACGGCTAGGGCGCCTGCGCGACGGGACAGCTGATTATTTTCCTCGCTGTTTCTCCCCGTCCTTGGAGCGATCATGGCCGGCCGGGGAAAGCTGATCGCTGTGCTGGGCGACGAAGACACGGTGACCGGGTTTCTACTGGGCGGCGTGGGCGAGCTGGACAAGCACCGGCGCCCCAACTTCCTGGTGGTGGAGAAAGAAACGTCGCTGACCGAGATCGAGGAGACCTTTCGGTGAGGGAGGGGGGGTGGCGAAGGAGAGGGAAGAGCCGCCAGGCGGTTGCCCGGGAAACGGCAAGGAAAGGACCATCGCTCTTGGAAAATGGGGGTGGGGGGGCTTTAATGGAGGGAAGTTTGGATGAAACCAAGCCAATGTTAAAGCGGGCAAGGGCGGAAGAGACCAACTCCTCTTCTGCTGGGGGGGGGTGTACCGCAGAAAAGGTGAGGCTAAACCATTCCAGGCGCGGGGTGGGGCAATTACATTAAATGGGGGTTATTTTACATTTAATTACATTTAATGGGGGTTATTTTAAATGGGGTGGAAAGACGGAATTAAACTGGGAAGAAATGATGGGTCTGGACTTTATCTGATATAGTACGGGGGTCCCTCCTGTTTGAGGAGGGGGTTGGGCTAGATGACCTCCAAGGCCCCTTCCCAACTCTTGTGGCTCTGTATTCCTAAATGCTGGGGTTGCTTTTTAACCCAATGGTATTCTGTGCAGACCCACCCCCTTTATGCGACATAGTACAGACTCTCTCTCGTTTGAGGAAGGAGGGGTTGAGCTAGATGACCTCCCTTCTCAAGGTCCCTTTTCCTATACAGTATTTCTAAATGCTGGAGTTGCTTTTAGCTCGGTGGGATTCTATGCAGAAATCCCACCCCTCTGAAATAGTACTCATCTCTCCTGTTTTGAAGAGGGGGGTGGGCTAGATGACCTCCAAGGTCCCTTCCCAACTCTTGTTATTCGGTGTTTCTAAATGTTGGAGTTGGGAGTCAGTGGGACTCTATGCAGAAACATCCCCTCCCCCTCTTAAATTTCCTCCCTGTTGCGTTTCCTAAACTGACCCTGGTTAGAACTGGCGGACAAGATCTTGCCCAAGTGAGAAAGCGGGTGGGTTGGGCCCATGTTTGTCCACAAACAGCCCAGCTTTTGCAAAGGTCTGGCTTTGGCTGCTTTGGGCCGGTCTTGGCTCACTTGGGAAGGATCTTCCCCTCTGCCATTGACCTTGAGAGGGAGGAGAAGGTTGAAAGGAGGCAGGATGTGATCTCGGCCCCACATTAGTTACCTGGTGAGTAGTTTTTTCCATGGAAGAAAGGGTAGGTTTTTTTCCCATTTTCAGGAAATTCCTCATTTGGTCTTCAGAGGAACTCAGTGGCCCATGCATTTAATTCATGTTTACTTTCTGTAGTAGAGAAAGCCTGCCTTTGATTCATTTTAATCTTCTAATTATTTTTATTTCCATAATCTGTATAGGTAATCCTTCACTTACACTAGTAGTAACAAGTGTAGCCCCAAAGAGCTGATGGAGCCTCAGTAGTAGTCCCAGAAGGAGTCCCAGTAGCAGGGGGGACCTCAAGGAGTAGCCCCAGTAGTAAAGGGAATTCTAGTAGCAGTGGGGTCCTCAAAGAGTACCCTTAATAGTAGATGGAGCCCCAGTAGTAACCCAATAATAAAGGGAGTCACAGTGGCAGCTCCAGTAATAGATGAAGCCCCAGTAGTAGTCCCAATAGCAGTTGCAGTAGCATGGGGGACCCCCAAGGAGTAGCCCCAGTAGTTGATGGAGCCCCAGTAGTAACCCAATAGTAAAGGCAGTCCCAGTGCTAGCTCCAACAGCAGAGGGAGCCCAGCTGGAGTCCCCGTAGTAGAGAAAGCCCCAAGAGCGCTGACCCCTGGTGACCTCTTCTCTCCACCCCCTCCCTCTGCCCACAGGAGCTTCCTGGCCCGTGAGGACATTGGCATCGTCCTCATCAACCAGTTCATTGCCGAGATGATCCGCCACGTCATCGACGCCCACAACAAGTCCCTGCCGGCCGTGCTGGAGATCCCCTCCAAGGAGCACCCCTACGACGCCTCCAAAGACTCCATCCTGCGCCGTGCCAAGGGCATGTTCACCGCTGAGGATTTGCGATAGGCGGGCCCCTTCCTTTCCCGGCCGGCTCTGTCTGTTTCGTGGCGGTCGCCCGTCCTACTCGGCCCGTATTCTTCTCCCCGTGTCGCTTTGCGGTCCCTTCACCTCCAGCTCCTCCTCATCGTCGCGTGGCACCGCAACACCTCATCGTTGGGGACTTCCTTCTTTGGCCTTTCCAAGCTGCTCTTCACCCCGACCCTGCTGACCTCCTGGGAGTCGGGAACCCGGAAGAAGAACCCGTGGTTCTAAGCGTGACTGGGCTGGGGAATGCTGGGAGTTGTAGTCCACGGGTGGTCTCCAAGCAGCCAAGGTTGTGAGGGAAGAAGTTCCACAAATCCCATGTTTCTCGGCCACTTCAAGACACGTCGACTTCAATACTGGTGGCTTTGGTACCCACTTCATCTGGGACTCTTGGGAGAAGGAAACACCACCCCCCATCTTCTCCACAAGACCCCCATTTTCTCCCAGGCCTTTCCACGTTCCAGCTTTGGTCCTTGTTCTTCAGATGTGGTCATCCCAGTATTGTGGGGGTGGGATGGCATTCTGAAGCGAAAATGGAGTTCTGGGGGACCAGTGGGCACCGGGGCGCATCTGAGTGAGATTTGGCTTCTGCGCATGAAGCAAATCTCACAAGAGGACATGCGGGCACACATGGTTTCAGCAATTTTTTGCTTTCACACATGCTGGCCAGCAAAAAAATCGCTGAAATCTCACGTACCCACGTGTCTTCTCGCAAGATTTTGCACGGGTAGCTTGGGGGGATTCTGGGAGTTGGCCCCTACTTCTTCAGGTGGCCTAAGTTGAAGCTCCACCATCCGATTCATTCATTTCATAAACGTATTCCACTTTTAACACACGTGGACTTCAATTCCCAGAATTCCCTAGACAGCGTAGTTCTAAGCATGGCTGGCTGGGGAATTCTGGGAGTCAGAGTCCATCCATCTTAAAAATGGCCGAGATTGATTGGGTGGTTTTCAAATGGAGGCCGCTTTGAGCCGCCTGGACTTCAACTCCCAGAACTCCCTGGTTCTAATCATGGCTGACTGGGGGTTTCTGGGAGTTGAAGTCCACATGTCTTCAAGTGGCCATGGTTGAATTTCTAAGCATCTGATTCAGTGTTTCTCATCGCCACTTTAAGAAATTTCCCAGCTGGGGAATTCTGGGAGTTGAAGTCCGCACGTCTTAAAGGGGCCGTATTGAGAAACCCTGGCCTGGTGGCTTCACACAATCCATCTTGGGGGGCATATTTGGGGTCTAGCCCCTCCCCACAAACTGGGATCTCCTTTTCTCCTCTCTACCCTGCCTACAAAGTGATTATTTAATAGCAGTTGCAATTTCTGTTGTCTCAGGAGAAAACTTTGTCTGTTGAAACCAAACCCCCAACTGGAAGGAAGGAATAAATAAAAGTGATCTCTGTTTAATGTTGGTCTATTTGAGCTCTGGGTGTTTCTGACTCTGCAGGATATTTATCAGCCCGGCCCGCGTGGTGTTTTTTCCCTGAAGTCTGTGCCGTGGGGAAGTTAGCGGTGCCTGTCCTTGGCACGCGCTTGTGAGTCACTTCCTGGGAGCCGCTTGCAAACCAGGCGGCCTCGATCGGCTTCCTTCCCTTGGGACGATTGATCGTGGTTTGCTTCTGGTTCACAGGGGTCTTGAAATGACGAAGCAGCTCAGACTGAAACGCTTTGATGCTGTTTTACTGAGTAGTTCCAATTCGTAAGCAATACCCTGGTCATTCAAAGAAGGATCTAGATGAAGGCTTTCTTTCTTTCTTTCTTTCTTTCTCTTCCTTCCTCCCTATTCTTTTTCTTTCTTCTCTTTTTCCTGCCTTTTATTTTCTCTATTTTATCTTTCCTTCTGTCCTTTTTCTTTCTCCTTCCTATCTTTTCTTGTTTTTTTTATCATTTTCTCTATTTCTTTTTTCTTCCTTTCATTTTCTCTCTCTCCTCCCTTCCCTTTCTTCTAATGCTAATAAAATACACATGAAAATTGGTTTTTCTTTAGAAGTCTTTATTTTTTTCTTCTTTCCCCCATTTCTTTCTCTCTTTTCTCTCTCTCTCTCCCTTTCTTTTTCTTCTAATGCTAAGAAAATACGCCTGGAAATTCATTTTCCTTTTCTCTTTCTTTTCTTTCTCCCTTTCCCTCTCCCTCCCTCCCTCCCTCTCTCTCTTTCTGTGTCTCTGTGTTGACAAGTTTGGAGATTCCAGGCTGAGGAATTCTGGGAGCTGAAGTCCACAAGTCTTTAAAGTTGCCAAATTTGCAGACAACACCCCACCCCCTGGCCCGGTTTAGAACATAGCCTAACAGGGTTGGAGGTCATCTAATCCACTTCCTTGCTCAAGCTGGAAGCCTCATCCATCATTCCAGACCAAGGCTTGGCTTGGCTACCAAGAAGGGAAAAAAGGCAGCCTGAGCCAATTCGAGGGACCCGCTCCGGATGTGGGCGCCATGATTAGCATTACCACTTAGGCTTATATACCGCTTCACACTGCTTTGACAGCCCTCTCTAAGGCGTTTACAGAATCAGCCTACTGTCCCCAACAATCTGGGTCCTCCTTTGACCCACCTGGGAAGGATGGAAGGCTGAGTCAATCACGAGCCTACTGAGATTCGATCTGCCAAACTATTGGCAGCCGGTGATCAGCAGAAGTAACTTGCAGTCCTACACTCTAACCACTGCACCACCAAGGCTCTAGATTTTGGGACCTCCTGCTTGAGCTTCTCGGGGGTGGTGGGCTGCCTCTTCTGTCTCACTCCAGGAGTGGGGGAGCCGTGACCTCACAAGAGGCTGTGACAGCAGCTGTGAAGTAGCTGGCTTACCAAATTTGATTACCACCCCTGGAGACCCACAAGGACATCAAGCTCCACCCTTAACAGCCGAAAGGAAGACCGACCGGCGGGTTGTCTCTATGCCGCTACGAGAAGAAGGCTCAGGAAGGGAAGCCAACATTTGTGATCCCGGTCAGATAGATCTTGTGGGTAGCCGCACAGGGCCACCCTCTCGTCCCGCTCAGACATGGCGCGTCCACTCAACATGGACACCCTTCAGCAGAACTTCTGGAAGGAAGAATATGAGAAGGAGATTATGCTCCGTTACGGTTGGCACCAGAAGTACGGGGCCTTGGTCAAAGCCAAGCAGGAGAGCCTACGCGAACGCCGGAAGAAAGCAGAGGATACTACTCTCCGCCTGCCCTCCGTCCGGCCCCCAATTCCGGTCAAGCCTGGCTCTCCCCCTCCACCCCTTCCTCCTCCTCCTCCCAAGCTGGCTCGCCAACGTGACCTGACCGGGCTCGATCAGGCCCTCCTGGAGATGGAGATGAAACCAGCTCCCCGTGAAGTGCGCAACCTTCTCTACCAGGGCATCTCCCACGAGAACGAAGGACGTTACCGCTACTTGAAACTGCGCCTCCTCGTCCCGCCGGAAGAGAAATACACTTTCCCTATCACCACCAACTTCAGCTACGGCTGGCAGATGGGTGAGTGGTTGGGTGGGAAAGGGAATAGGGCCGTGATGGTGAACCTTTTTTGGTTTGCGTGCCAAAAGGGGTGTGTGAGAGTGTGCTAGTGTGCATGCACGTGCTGACACTCCTTCCCTCTCCACACATTCACACTGCCTCCCACGCGTGTACACAGGCCTTTCTGGAAACCCCCCCCGAAAGTTCAGGAAAATGCTGTTTTTTGCACACTGGAGGATTCAAGGAAGCCCCAGAGTGCAAAAAACAGCACAGCAGGCAAACTGGAAGCTTCACAAATGCACTTCCGGCTTGCCCATTGTGCTGTTTTTTGCACTTGGGGGCTTCAGGAAGCTTCCCTCAAGGTTCCGGAGGGCAAAAAACAGCACAACAGCAAAATGGAAGTGCATTTTTCCTGAACTTCTGGTTTGCCCATTGGGTGATTCTTTTTGCCTCTGGGGCTTCAGGAAGCTTCCCTGAAGCATCCAGAGGGTGAAACGGCCTTTCCCAAGACCAAAAATCAGCTGGTGCACATTGGAGATGAAACATGGCAAAGACTCGCGTTCCTTCTGATATGACTCTGCGTGCGACCTATGGCAGGTGTGCCGTAGGTTCGCCATCATGGTCCTTGGGTCTCTCAGGCCCGCTTAGAGGAAGGACTTTCACCTCAAAGGGGCCACACAACTCCCTCTTATTTTTCTCTCCTCACATTTGTGTCTCCTCCCCATTTGTGTCTTCCAGGAAAAATGGCCGCCTCCCACGTGGCCCCCACAGCCAAGACCTGCACCGACAGCTTCTTCCGAAAGAACGGTGCCTTCTCTCTGTTGCATCCTCGGGATGTGGCCCTCTGAATGCCAATGCCACAAAAAGTGAAACTAAGAGATTACTTTGGTGCCCGTCTCCTTTCTTGGCTGGTATTTAAGGGGGCTTCGGGATGATCTAGAGCAGTGGGGTCGAACTCAAAGTTCACTGAGGGCTGCATCAGGATTGTGTTTGATCTCGGGCCAGTGGGGTGTGGGCATGGCCAGCTTTTGACGTCGTTCATCCAGGCTCTGATTTTGGTCGCAGTGGCCTCCTGCAGTCCTCTGCCGGTAAAAATGCAGCCTGTTTTCGCTGGCAGAGGGATGCAGGAGGCCATCGCGGCCAAAAACAGCCTGGGAGGCCTGCGTGTAGCTCTCCCAAGCTCCGTTCTCATTGTCAGAGCAGTGTTACCGGTATGGATAAGGATGCTGCAGTGGTAGCAAAAATTGAGCCGCACATGCAGCTTTGGTTGTATGGTGGGCGTGCAAGCATGCCCCAGCGAGATCTATGGAGAAGGGCAGCATACAAATCGAATAAATTGAATTCAATTGAATCTTGCTTCTGTGTAAGCACAGAAAGCAAAATCTCACAAGGGTGTGTGTGTAATTTGGGTGATTTTTTGCTTCTGTGCATGTGTGGAAGCAAAAAAAGTCACTGAAATCTCACATTTGCGCACGTCCCCACATGAGATTTTACTTGCTGTGCATGTGCAAAAGCAAGATCTCACTGGGGCACGCGCACACACCTACCAGTCACCTGAAGCTGCGCGCATAGCACACCAGTAGCGGCAGGATTGGCAACCCCCGCCTGTGTCCGAGGGCTGCAGGGAGGCTGTTGCGGCCCAAAACTGAGCCCGGAAGGCCAGTGTATGACCCTCCTAAGCTTTGTTTTTGCTGTTAGAGGGCTGCGGGAGGTCATCGTGGGCAAAAACAGAGCCCACATGGGGGCCCTCCCGAGCTCTATTTTTGCTAGCAGAGGCATTCAGGGGACCGTCATGGACCAAAAGACCCGTTGTACCTACCTGAACGGTCTTCTCGATGCACTGGAAGGAGAGTCCAACATGGGTATTTAACCAATCCTATTGGTAGAGACTGAGTAAAAAATTAACATAATAAATAGGCACCGCCCCAACAGTCTCCCATGAGCCTCAGTTTTAAAAACGAATCACCAAGGAAAGAGGATAACCAAATTTATTGAACAATCCAACAACCCAACAACAACAACCCAACCTCCGGAGTCCCGAACCTTCAACTACCGGGTGGGTTTGGACTCTCCTTCCAGTGCATCGAGAAGACCGTTCAGGTAGGTACAACGGGTCTTCTCCACTGCATCTGGAAGGAGAGTCCAACATGGGATATACCAAAGCTCTCAAGGCCCATGGGAGGGAGAAGGTCTAACTAGGGACTTTGGAGAAACACACACCTTCTGGAGGACTCGCCTACCAAAAGCTGCTTCCGCAGAAGCAAAGGAGTCCACCTTATAATGCCTAATAAACGTAGTAGGCGCTGACCAGGTTGCTGCTCTACAAATGTCTTCGATGGACGCCTGAGTTGCCCAGGCCGCTGACACTGCTGAGCTCCTGGTTGAATGAGCTAGTATCCCGTCTGGAGGAGTATGCCCTCCCGCCTTATAGGCTTCAGAGATACAATCCTTAAGCCACCTACTAATAGACTTTGCCGATAGTCCAAGTCCCAATCTAGCCTCTGAAAAGGAAATAAACAGGTTTTCCGACTTTCTGAATGGTTCTGTTCTCCTAATATAAATCTTCAGAGCCCTCCTGACATCTACCTTATGCCACAGTAACTCAGAGGGATGAGTTCCATGAGTGCAGAAGTCAGGGAGGATCAACTCCTGCTTCCTATGGAAGACCGAATTTACCTTCGGTACAAATGAAGGGTCCAACCTAAGCACTACTCTGTCTGGATAGAACTGGCAGAGGTCTGCCCTTACAGATAATGCTGACAGCTCTGACACCCTGCGAGCGGATGTAATAGCTACAAGAAAAGCCGTCTTCAAGGAAAGTAACCTGACTGGTATAGTCCTCAATGGCTCAAAGGGAGGCTTAGTCAATGCTTGCAGTACCAGTGTAAGATCCCATGTTGGGAATCTCCTAACTGGAGGGGAATGAATATTTGTGGCTCCCTTAATAAATTCTCGAATCCAAGTATGCTGTGCTAACGTTCGAGACTCTGATGTCTGGATCATGGTAGATAAGGCAGCTACCTGCCTCCTCAATGTATTAGGGGCTAAACCTTGTTCTACCCCTGCCTGTAAAAATCCCAGAACATCTAAAACAGAAGCTACCCCAGGGTCGATAGAATGTTTAGTGCAAAATCTACAAAAGGCCGTCCAAGTCGCCTGATAAATTCGTGAGGTCGATGGACGCCTAGCGGCCTGCATGGTAGCTATGACCTTCTCCGGCAAGTTAAATTGTCTTAGTCTGTTCCTTTCAAGTGCCAGCCTGTCAAGTGTAGCCACTGGGGGTCCGGATGCTGAAGGTTCCCCTGGCTGAGCGAGACAGACCGGTCCGGAATCCTCCACGGAGGTGACACTGAGAGCGCCACCAAGTCGGCGAACCATGGACGTCTTGGCCAGTAAGGGGCTATCAAGAGTACTTCCGCCTTCTCCTGGAGGATCTTCTCCACCACCCTCGGGACCAGGTTCACCGGTGGAAAGGCATACAGCAGACCTGGGGGCCAAGGAGCCCACAAGGCGTTCGTCCCTTCTGCTCTCGGATCTGGAAAACGTGTGAAGAACCTCTCGAGTTGAGCGTTCTGACTGGTGGCAAACAGGTCTACCAGGGGTACTCCAAACCTCTGGGTCAACTGTTTGAAGAGTTCCGGATCGAGTCTCCACTCTGACGGATCCAACGTTGCCCTGCTGAGCCAATCCGCTTTGATGTTGCTGACTCCAGCAATGTGTTCCGCAGTGAGGGACGCTAGGTGAGTCTCGGCCCAATTGAAAAGCCGTGAGGTCTCTTCCATGAGTCGGTGCGACCTCGTGCCCCCCTGGTGGTTCAGGTGGGCCCTGGTCGCCACATTGTCTGTTAATATGAGTATATGTCTGTTCTTTACTATGGGGGCAAAGGCTAAGAGGGCTAAAAAGACTGCCCTCAGCTCTAGAAAATTTATATTGACTGGGGACAGGTCTTCCACTGTCCAGATGCCCTGAGCCATGTGACGGCCCAGATGAGCTCCCCATCCGTATAAGCTGGCGTCTGTGGTAAGTATGAGTCGATCTTGTGTCCGGAAAGGAGAACCTCCCTGGATCGCCTCGGTGGTCCACCACTGTAGGGCCTTTGCGACTGCCCTGGGCAATTTGATTGACCTGTGGGAGTGGCTGATCCTGGCCCTCTGAGCTGGTAGCAGAAACCATTGCAGGCTTCTGATATGGTGTCTGGCCCAGGGTACAATCCCGATAGCGGACACCAGTGTTCCTAACACTTTTGACAACAGTGCCAACGGAACCTGACGGCGGCGAGACAGCTCGGTAACGAGACGGCGGATATTCTCCTGCCGCTCGGGAGAAAGAGACACAGTGCCTGACATGGTGTCTATGATGGCTCCTAGATGTTGAAGCTTGGTAGCTGGCACCATCTGGCTCTTTTCCAAGTTGATGGTGAATCCATGGTCTTCTAGAGTACGCACCGTCCTGGACAAGTCCTCCCTGGCCTGACCGGGGGACCTGGACAAGATAATTATGTCGTCCAGGTAGGCCATCAGTCTGATGGAGTGCGACCGCAGATGCGCCGTCAAAGCGTCCAGCAACTTGGTAAAGGTTCGCGGGGCGGAAGATAGGCCAAAGGGCATGGCCTTGTACTGATAATGAGTGCCCTCTGAACAAAACCTGAGGAATTTCCGATGAGCCGGGTATACCGGTACATGTAGGTAGGCCTCTTTCAGGTCTATCGAGGTTAGCAGATCTCGAGTCCTGATTGAAGGTAGAATGGTCTGTAATGAGTGCATGTGGAATCTCCTGTACTTTATAAAGACATTGAGCTGTTTCAGGTTTAGTATCATTCGGTATCCTCCAGATGCTTTGGCCACGAGGAAAATTCGGGAATAAAATCCTTTCCCTTCCTCCAGTGGCGGCACCTGCTCGATTGCTTGAATCTCTAGCAAATGAGCCACTTCTTTGTGGATCTGTTGTCGCTTTAGAGGGTCCCGGATTAGCGGGCAGTGTACAAAACGGTGAGGGGGTTGACCTATGAATTCCAACCGTAGTCCGTCTGTCACGGTGGTTAGCACCCACCTGTCCGAGGAGGTCCTCCGCCAAGAGTGGCTGAAGTGTTGTAACTTCCCTCCCAGCGGCAGACTCCCGGCTGAGTCACTTTGAACGACGGAAGCCTCTCTGATTATACCCCCGAAAGGGCCGTCTGGTTGACTGGTAACCCCTCTGTCTGTCCTGGGAGAATCCACGGTCGCTCCGAAAGGGTTGCTGTGTATATTGGTTCTGGTTGAAGGGCCGCTGTGTCTGGCCTGAACCAGTAGGTGTCTCCCATCGAGGGTTCTGGCGGCGCGTGTAAGGAGTGAACCTCCTATCCTGGCGTCTGCTGGATCGAGGCAGGACCTTTTTCTTGTCCTTGTCTTCAATTAAGACCTTGTCTAGGATTTCCCCAAAGAGCATTGAACCCTGTAATGGGGCTGAAGCGAGGCGCCACTTTGACTTCAAGTCTGCTGGCCAATTACGTAGCCACAGAAGTCTACGAGAAGAGAGTGTGGTAGCCATGCCTCTGCTGGCGAACTTAGCCGCATGGAGGGTTGCATCTGCTGAAAATTCAGCTGCCGCCAGCAGCTTACTCAAGTCCTGGCGTAATCTACCCTCCTCTGGTCCAATTCGTGACTGCATTTCTTGGAGCCACATTATGGAGGCTCTGTTAAAGAAGGAGGCCGCGGCCGCTGCTCTGAACCCCCAGCCGGCCATCTGGTGGGTTTTTCGCAATAGAGTTTCCGCCTTCCTGTCCTCAGGTTTTAGGCTCTCTCCCGTCTCAGATGGTACTAGGGCACTGGAAACCAGTGTCACTACTGGTTGATCGATGGGAGGGAACTCCAAAAGTTTCTCCACCTCCTCATCAAACGTATAGAATTTGCGCTCCAGGTTTGATGGTCCCTGGGCCGCTGCGGGGTATTGCCACGGTTTCTTGACCCCTTCAATGAAAATGTGTGAAGCCGGAATAGAATCCGTCTCGGGTTGAGACTCCCTAAGCAGAGAAGCTGAAGTCTTTCCGGTGTCTTCCTCAGATGTCTTGGTTCCCTGAAGATTCATCACCTGTTTTGCCTTAAAAAGCAAGGTCCTAAACAGTGCTGGCTTGAAAAGACCTGCTACAGGCTGTTGCTCGGGTGGGTTCTCATCCTCTGAGAACTCGTACTCCTTGTCACTGTCCTCGCCAAAAACCGGCTCCTCTGATAGGGACCCCAGCCCCGAGGGGGGCGGTGCTGGCCAAAGGTTCCTTGTCTGAGGTGCAGCTCGGCGTGCATACTGGCTAGACCCTGCGGTCACCCCCTGCGAGTATATCTCAGCCATTAACTCCTGCATATCTGGGGGCACATGTTGCCAAGACCCCTGCTGGGACCGCAATCCGGCCGCCGTGGGGGTGAAGGTGGCTGAAGGGGGTTGTGCGCCTCGTCTTGCTGGCCCCACTGACTCAGGTCGTGTCCAAGACGGGGAGGGTGATGGTGCCGCTTGAGGTATAGAGAAGAACTGTCCATCTGGTGACCAATCACCTTCCTGGAAGGCCCCTGTAGGCCCATAGGCTGATTGCGGGGTCATAGGGTCAGGAGTGGTTACCTGCCGCTGAGTCAAGGGCACCACTGAAGGAGAAGGCTGTAAGGCCGCCTCTAGCTTCTTTTCTAGCGCCTTTATGCGCTTCTCTGCCTCTTTAAGTGAAGCTGCTGAGGCTGGGGAGTGAGAAGCCTTGGATTTCTCTTTGGTCTTCCCCTTTTCCTTCTCTTTAGGGCCCGCCGGAGACCCAGCTTTGCTTTCCCCGGCTTGTTTCTCCATTGTACTCACTATTAGCACTTCGTTTTAATCACCGAGCCCGAAACCTCTCCTTAGCACCTCGTCACTCCAGAAAAAATGGCGACCGGCCACCCTGTTGGTACTGCGCCTGCGCTCTGGAGCCCGAAGCTCTCTTGGCGCCCTCCAGCTGCCGGAAGCCCTTCCGGTCGGCGCGCTTCTCGCTCCCTTGGGGGCTACCCAAGATGGCGGCGCCCAGCGCTTTCGCGGGTTTTCCCCGCTTCCTTACGCTCACCGCCCGAGGAAACCATGCCTGCCGCCGCTTCCCCGGCCCCCTCGGACCTCCTGGGGGTCTCCCGGATCCTGCCTCTTCCGAGGCTCCGTGGCGCTCTCGGCGGCGGTGGCGGCGGCGGCTATATTCAGCTCTCGCCGCTTCACAGCTGATGGGGCTACCGCTCTTCCCAGCGGAGTCCCCTGGGGTGCCTCTTCGCCTCGGACCTCCCAGTGGGGGGGGCGGACCCCCCCACCTTCGGCCCGCAGCCCTCGTTTGACCGCGGAGGCCAGTGACTCCGGGCTGAGGTGCTCCTCTTGGGGGCAGATCCCGCGGAGGGAAACAGCCCCTAAGGAGATTGGTGGGGGTGTTGTCCTCGGAGGACAGAGACCCCTTCCTCCAACGCAGTTCCATCTGGAGAGGAGACAAAAACAACACATTAAACAAGGTAAAAAACAATAATTTACTCTAAGCAAAACTCAGTATGACTCTACTCTTGGACTGAGTTTTTAAAACTGAGGCTCATGGGAGACTGTTGGGGCGGTGCCTATTTATTATGTTAATTTTTTACTCAGTCTCTACCAATAGGATTGGTTAAATACCCATGTTGGACTCTCCTTCCAGATGCAGTGGAGAAATGGAATCTGGGAGACCCATGTGTGGCTTTTCTGTGCCAGCTAATTATCGTCTGAGAACAGATATCAAGCTCATCGCTATTTCTCCTTTGACCACACAGCTCTCATTTTTATTGACTCGTGTTGAGTTGGCAGGCAGCCTGGTGATAAGACGTTCCTTCTTTTCGGTTGGTAATTCATCCTTATAAACTAATTAGTCCCACATCTAACTCTGATCATCCATCACTCACATTATACAGTTGATTTCCGCACTTGCCTATCACAAGACTTGCCCTTATATAGCCAGAAGGTGTGGTTAATTGTTCTACAGAGCTATTCATGCATAGATCTTTTCTTGTTCAGCCATTCCTGCCTGCTAATAGTTCTGCGCACTCTTGCATCAAGGAGAGGCTCTATCTCTTCTGAGTCACTCATGTGCACGTCTGAAGGTGCAAAGGCCCTGGTTGGCTTTCAGACTCTGACCCCACATCCCTTCCAACCTCCTCACTATCAGACGTGGGCGCCAAGTACACTGGCCTAGGATACCAACCCACATCCATCTCTCGATCCTCAGAATCCGTGATCAGTTGAGCAGGACGTGGAGAGGCCACAACAATTCCCGAGTCCACACATTGTACAATTCTATGAAATAAGACGGCAATAACCACATCATGGTGCACATCATGGATCAAATCACCTACAAGAGGTTGTAGATGATCTGAAGCAATTTGAACGTCAGCTTGAGGTTCCCTTTGGATTCCTAACACGAAATATGGAGGATGGAAGTGAGTGGCTGTGAAGACGCACCATTCTGGCTATGGGATCTTCCTAAAAACCCTTGACTATATAGTCTGTTTCTTCTGGGGTCATTCCAGATGTGATTCAAGTGTTTTCCAGAAGTAAAAATTTTGGGATGGGTAGGGAGGGAAGAGGTTGGCAGGATTCCATATGGATTCAAAGCCTCTTTTAGAAGATTTGTATTGTTGGGAAAACTGTTGAACCACTGTCGAGAACATCCCAGGAGTGGGTGGGGGGGGTTTAAATGGCTGTGTTTGGGATGAGTGGACAATGAATTAAAGACAAATGAATTTTGTTTTTGTCACTCATGGACGACAACATTGTGCTGAAGATATCTTGCAAACAAGAACACAATGCAGAGGGTGAAAAAGGAAATACAGTGGTACCTCATGATACGAACTTAATTGGTTCCAGGAGGAGGTTCGGAAGGTGAAACGTTCGGAAGACGAAACAATGTTTCCCATAGGAATCAATGTAAAAGCAAATAACGCCTGCAAATCCTTCAGGAAAATCTCAAACTTTAGAAGGGAGGCGAACAGAAGGCAGGGAGGGGCAGCTAAAGGGGGTGGGTGGAAGAAGCAAGGCTAGGCTAAAGGGTGAGTGGGAAGGAAGAAAGGCAAGGGGGGCGCCCCTCCCTTTTCTTTCTTCAAAAGACACCCTTTCAGTGCCTCTGCAAGCACGCTGTTCTCCTACTTTTTTAAATGCAAACTCTTTCCCCCTCCAAGCCGGCCCCCCATTTTCTTTCTTCAAAAAATGGGGGGAAAAGAAACTCCTTCATCCCAGCAGCAGCGGCTTGGGTTCATAAGGTGAAAATAGTTCGGAAGAAGAGGCAAAAAAATCTTAAACACTGGGTTCGTATCTTGAAAAGTTCATTAGAAGAGGCGTTCGTAAGATGAGGTACCACTATATTTTCATCAGAGTATTCCTATACCTAAAAAAGAAATCCAACTAGGTTATTCTTACCCAACTGTGACCAGCCTTTCTCCCTTTTATTCTTTCTGTTATTGTCCACCAAAGCAGATTGTCTTCTTTTCTTTCTCTTTTCTTTTTTCTTCCTCTCTCCTTTTCCCACTCTTTCTCTTCCTCCTCCTTCTCTTCTGGTTTCCTCTTATTCTTCTCCCATTCTTCCTCCTCCTCTTCCTCTTTCCCTTGCTTCCTCCTCCTCTTCTCCTTCCTCCTCCTCCACCATCATCTGTAGGTTATTGTCGATTATTGCCAACGATATGAAAAAACCTATCATGTCAATAAAGCATCTCATCCTTCTGTCTTATTTAAGTCTAGAGGTTATTTGTTCTAATCTCTGTGTGTCTAGGGCAAAGAGCAAAATGTGGGTTAACTATCCATGTCTATAAGAATGTGGAATGCCCTCTGGGGATATGATAGGATCAAACCTACGTGCCTGGTTAAGGCAACCCACTCCTTGGATTAGTTTAAGGAAATAATTATCCATTTAAGCTTCCGTTTACCTAAGGTAATTAAATTCCTTCTGTTTGTCAAAGGTAAAAACTAATTAGATACCCCTCTGTTTATTTAGCAATTGTACCTTGTCAGGATTTTGTCTGTATGCTATGTGTGACATATTAACCATTTGCATTGTAATTAGGTTAAGCAAAGGGTTAATACTTTATATTTACATACACAAGAAACTTGTAATAAATAATAAACTTGCAGGTCCAGAGACAGAGAGCTTCTGAACACGAGGCATCATTTCTGAACATTTCACCTCTACCTCCACCACCATTCCGCCTCCCTCCTCCTTATTCTTCTTTGGGAACCCTACGGCAGATGTGAGAAAGAGCCTCCAAATTCACTCGGTCTTTGGGGGATCCTGAGCAACAGAGGTTTCCTTGTTGATGCTCCTCTGCCCGTCTAAGTGTGGGTTTCTCCTCCCTACGGGCCACCAGTGGGTCCAGAAGCTCCTTGAACTTCAGAGTATTCCTGTAGGAGGGAGAGAGAGAGAAAGAAAAAGTTGGGTGTCAAGCCGGTGCAGAAGTTGGGGATAAATTAACGGCTTGCTACACTATCTAAAGAAGGTCTGATGTTGATGGGAAGTTGGGAGGGGGGATTTTCAGGAGGGAACAGATGCAGCCACAAAACATTCTTGCGAGGGGTTCAAGGACATCCCATGCCCACCCACCTGGGTGGAAGTGTAGGAAGGACTGGCTACGCTGGGACAATCTGAGTGGGCAACATGACAGGTTTGTGGGTGGGGGGACGAGGGATGTGTATGTTCAACTGGGTGGGAAACTCAGCAGACCTAGTCATGGGTAAACCTCCTCCTACAGAGCGAGTCATGCCTGCTTGCTGCCCTGCGTACTCTAGCATCAAGCAGAAGCTTCTCTTCTTCTCCTGAATCATTCATCACAGGAAGTGCAGAATGTCCTGGTTGTTGTCCAGACTGTGACACCATGTCCTCTTCACTGTCAGTGCCAGGAACATGGGAAGCCAGGAACACAGGACATTCTCTGAGTCCATGACTGTACAGGATGCGAGCGAACCACAACACTGAGTCAATGAAATTGGGGGGTGGTTTATGGAAGAATCTGTGATGCAGATAGACATCCACATCCAGACACGCTCCTTACCTTTCTCTCTTGGACTGCATGATGTAAGTTCGTTCTCTCTTGATCTTCTCCAAATGGGTCTTCACGGCCATTTTCTGCCCAGCTTCATCCTGCCAGAAGGGAAAAATCCAAGAGTTAGTCCCAGCTGCCCACCCTTGTTGGGGTCTAGGGAAGAGACCTCCTGTTAAGGTTCCAGGTAACATCCAAGCTAAGTCCGAGTCCAAGTCAAAGTACTCCTCAAAGTTCCAATTTATTGCCGGAGTCATCCTGACACCTACACTGGGGAACCTGAATCTGAGTTTGAAAGTTCACATCCCTTGTCTCCTCACCTACAAACCCGTCATTCTGCCTACTCAAGTAGTGGCAGTGTGGCAACTCCTTTTTCTGCTTCCGTCCAGGTGGTGGACATAGGATGGCCTTGAACCTCTCGAAAGAATGCTTTGTGGCTGCATCTGTTCCCTCCTGAAAATAACCCTTCCCAAGTTCTCATCAACATCAGGCCTTCTACAGACAGTGTTGCAAGCTGTTGAACTACAGAGTAAAAGGTATTAGCTTACAGCCCTAGGCTCTTTGAGGTGTGATGTCACTTCCAGGCAGTATAAAGGAATGGGATTGTGGGAAATGAGGCATGGAGACTCTAGAACACCATTCTATGGAAGAGACATAAAACTGGGGGTGTGCTTGAATGAAGTTTTAAAACCATGATTTCTGCTTCAAAAAGACCATCTTTGTTGGACACTGTGCTAGGGAAAGTTTTTGGTGAGCTAACGCATAAGTAAATGAATGGGCTTTATCTCAGGAATGCAGATAAGACTGAGTTTCTGGGTCTCTTCCCGGACATAGATTACAGCTAGCTCTAAAGAGAAAAAAATAACTGCTTCTGTGCTTTTTTAAACCCTGCATTTTATCATGTATGCCTGATTTAGAATAAAGAGTGGGATTTTATCATAAAATAAGTGATTTCTGAATTGGGGTTCACTCCGGAGGTCCATGCCTAGAACAGCCAGAGTCCCAGAAATAGATAAACATAGCAATTAATTAGTAGACTGAAGTAGGTTTTCCTGTGGTCGACTTGCATAACTTGACTGGAAGCTGAGAGCTCATCAAGAAAGCCAAAAATGTCCCTTTAAAACACAAGCTGAAAATCAGGAATGAAACTAGGTGTCTAGTATTGAACAATGTTGTTCTCTGCACCAGAGTGACGCATGACTCCATCTTAAATAGCTTGAGGGTGTGGCCCAGTAATTAGCAGTGCTACTCATGAGTAAATCTCCTTCTGAGTAACCACTCCTGTTTCCTAAAGGCCCTGCGAACCCTAACATCAAAAAGAGGCTGCTCCTCTTCTCCTGAGTCACTCATCTCAGGAGGTGCAGAAGGCCCTGGTTGCTCTTCACCTTCTGACACCATGTCCTCTTCGTTGTCAGTCTCGGGTACCAGGAGCACAGGATGCTTGTACTGTGCTTCCACTGTCTCTGAGTCCTCTGGGGCCATGACTAATTGAGCAGGACGCAAGCAGACCACAACAGGGAGTCTGTTTCCAATGCACGCATGCACAGAGCTGCCAGAAAGCAAGAACAATTAAAGAGGAGAAGGGCTACTCGGGAGTAAGGCTTGGAGATAATTGGCCCCTCCCATCATCTGTAAAAGTGGAGCAAATGGATGTGCTGGTTGCGGGAAGCAACTTAGTTCAATTTGTGTCTCAGCATTTCGTTTCTGACTCCGTGTTTCCCGCAAAGCTCCTTGCTAATTGGTCTTTGGCAGCATGTCCGGAGAGATAAAGGTTGGTACTTATCAGCCTTCTTCCTAAAGACTTATGTTGGATTTATTAAATATTGTTTGGGACTTATTATGGCTGGGAATGAACAGAATTCACAGCTGTTAAAATAAAAGAGGTTTTTGGTACGCCCGTTTGTGTTTTATGATTTATCAGGAAACCTAGATCAGAACATTCCCTTCTCCCCCCCAAACATCAATTTATATTACCTCAATAATTTAATCCCATGGGAAAAACCATACCTGGCCTTTGGAGGTTGATGATGCCCGGGGCCATCGGTCTGCTGGATTATCTCTCAGAAGATCCTCCTTGGACCTCCGACATTTGGCTATCAAGAGTCGCTCCTGGAACTTAAGGGAGGAAGACCTTTCTTTCCATATTGCTTTTGGCAAGTTTTAGGGGTGTAATCAGTATCGGGCTCCTACCAGTATGGATGAAGATGCTGCATCAGTAGTAAAATTAGAGTTGCGTGTGAAGCTTTGTGTCTCGGCCATGCGTATGCTCCTATCCAAATGAGATTTTACTTCCGCGCATGTGCAGGAAGCAAAGTCTTGCTAGGGGGCGTATGTGTGTGCAAGATTTCAGAGATTTTTTTGCTTCTGTACATGCGCAGAAACACACACAAACAATTATTTTATTTATTTATTTACTTATTGTATTTATATGCCACTCATTCCGAAAAGGTCTCAGAGCAGCTAACAAGTAAGATAAATACAACAATAGTAAAATAGAGAAATAGTAAAAACAACAACAATAAGAGTATCACCAAAATCTCTCTCATGCGTGCTGAAGACCCACCTATGTCGCTAGGCATGGGGTCCTTGAGGTATCCCCAGTGTTAAGTCTGTATATAACCAATGTAAAACTCTGTAAAAGAAAATACCTTGTAAATACTGTTTAAACTATGAATAAACCTTGGCCGCGTCTGATTGGCTAAGACGCACGGCCGTTTCTTTTAGGCGCGAGCCTTAAAGGTATAAAAAGGGCTGTTTTGACACTGACAGCTCAGATGCGTTCCTTGCTGAAGTCACTTCGAGAGAGCTGAATAAACGGAACCATCTTGTACTTCTTGTCTGAGTCTCATTCATTTCACTGGCGACGAGAGAACGAAGAATCCACGAGTCAAGCATGAATCATCTCCAGATCGGCCGGGCTCCCGACTACTTCGACCCCGAGAAGTCGTCTTGGGACGCCTACATGGCGAAATTTGAAATCTTCACCCAGGCTAATGGGATTTACTTATGTATGGTAGGATTGAATTGTATGGTTTTTATTGATATGGGTTTTTAGATGCTGTTTTTAAGTATTGGATTTGTCACATTTTTTATTGCTGTTGTGAGCCGCTCCGAGTCTTCAGAGAGGGGCGACATACAAATCTAATAAATAATAATAATAAAATCTTGTTCATTACTCCAGTATTGGAGGCTTTAAAGACCACTTGTCTTGGACAAGGGGTTGGACTAGAAGACCTCCACGGCCCCTTCCAGCTCTCGGATTCTGTCAAATGGGTCAACGGGAAATACCCCAGTTCCCGGCAAAGAGGGGGGGCCGCTTCTCCTGGGTCTGAGATTTGTATGCCGCCCCTCTCCGAAGACTCACAACAACAATAAAAACAGTATAACAATGGAACAAATCTAATAATAAAATTACATTACAAAACCCCAACAATTTAAAAACCATACAACACATACATACCAAACATAAAATATAAGAAAGCCTGGGGGAGATGTCTTAATTCCCCCATGCCTGGCGATATAGGTGGGTCTTGAGTAACTTGCGAAAGACAAGGAGGGTGGGGGCCATTCTAATCTCCAGGGGGAGTTGATTCCAGAGGGCCGGGGCCGCCACAGAGAAGGCTCTTCCCCTGGGGCCCACCAAACGACATTGTTTGGTCAATGGGACCCGGAGAAGGCCAATTCTGTGGGACCTTATCGGCCGCTGGTATTCATGTGGTAGAAGGCGGTTCTGGAGGTATTCTGGTCCAATGCAATGAAGGGCTTTAAAGGTCATTACCAACACTTTGAATTGTGACCGGAAACCGATTGGCAGCCAGTGCAGGCCACGGAGTGTTGTAGAAACGTGGGCGAATCTAGGAAGCTCCATGATGGCTCTCGCGGCCGCATTCTGCATGATCTGAAGTTTCCGAACACTTTTCAAAGGTAGCCCCACATAGAGAGCGTTGCAGTAGTCGAACCTCGAGGTGATGAGGGCATGAGCGACTGCAAGCAATGACTCCCTGTCCAAATAGGGCCGCAACTGGTGCACCAGGCGAACCTGGGCAAACGCCCCCCTCGCCACAGCCAAAAGATGATGACCAGACGATGCTCACCCGTAGAGCTTGGCGCTCCTTATCCCGCCAACGGCGACGTTCGCCCTCGGCCTGTGACTCCGCCAGTCGCTGCAGCATGTCCCGTTTGTCCTGGGGGGAGAGCCAGATGTTGGCCTTTTCCCGAGTGGGCGGGCGAGGGGGCAGCGGAGGCTGGTGGGGGAAGGAAAGGTAGGTCAGGAGGAGGCAGGTGAGACCAAAAAGGACTGAATAATGATGCTGACAGCAGCAGAGGAAAGACGGGCTTCTTTGAGGAATAATTTTAGGAACAAAGAACAGATGGGACATATGTGAAGTGATTTTTTGCCCCATTTTACGGCCTTCCTTGTCTCCGTTGTTAATTGAATCACTGCACTTGATGCTAATAGCAGCGTATGAAAAGGAGGTTCTGTGTCAAGTGCCCAAGAAACCAGGAGATTCACACCATTCAAGTGAGTATGTTCAAATGTCCCTGAGTTATGACCGCAATTCAGCACAAAATCTATGCCGTGAAGGAAGGAAATTTTTTAAAAAAATTATTTAAAATTTTAAGTGAAACACTTGTGTTGTGGTTCTCTGGCACCCGGTGAGATTAGTCGAGGACGCAGAGACAGGGGAGACAAGGTATAGGCGTCCTGTGTTTGACACCTGAGATTGAAGATGAAGGAGCCTCTTCTGGATGCTAGAGTGCGCAGGGCATCTAAGAGACATGAGTGGGTTTCTAGGAGGAGATTTACGCCTGAGTAGCACTCCTGGTTATTGGGTCACGCCCTCACACTATTTAAGTGTGAAGCACACCTCTTTGTAGAGAATAACACAATTCATTTTGGAAACATCTTGCGTCGTCTCTTGAATTCGGCTTGTGTTTCAAAAGAGCACATTCTTGGCTTTGCTAATGAGCTTCGGCATATCAGTTAACTTCTGATATCTAGGCCTTTGAACTCTTGCTTCACCTGGTAATTATTATTGTGTTTATCTCCTCTCTAGGACTCGGTCTAGCTGATAAGACTTTGCTGAATTTGGTTCTCCTTTGGAAAAGACTTTTAAAAGACTGAGACTTTTGTAAATATTAGATCCTTTTATTAGTTATACAATTGGTGTTCATCTGATTATTGGGGGCTTGGTGCTAAGAAATAACAATTTCTTAAGTTCGCTCCATTTTCCTTTCATTGTTAAGTGAATAACTGTGTTTGTTAAGCAAGTGACACGGTCATTAAGTGAATCTGGTTTCCCCATGGACCTGTGAAAAATGGACATATCATTTATTTTTTTCAGTGTTGTCGTAACTTTGAATGGTCACTAAATGAATTGTTTGTAACTCAAGGGCTACCCAGTGATGTTGGACCTGTCCTTCCCAACCCCTTCATTGAACCAGGCAGCTGAAATTCTGGAAAATATTGGCAGCCCCAATGAATGAGAGCCCAAGAACTTGGTAGCTCACCTGTCCTTCCATTCCTTCCCCATGAAAGCCGCCGATGGCCTTTGGGTTGGGTTCACTTGGCCAGGGTTGATCCGTTGACTTCTCCAAGGATGGAGAGTCCCCAGGACAGGTGACTCTGATGCGGACATTGTCCTCCTGAGAAGAAGAAGAAGAAGAAGAGGAAGAAGAGGAGGAGGAGGGGAGGGAGAGGAAGGAGAAGGGGAAGAGGAAGAAGGAGAAGAAGAAGAAAAGAAGAAGAAGAAGAAAAACTAAGTAGGCAGGAACCCTCAAAGTCAGTCTGGTCATTGGGTGGACACAGTGGAAGGTTTGAGGGTTATGTGGAAAGTGAGGTTACAAGGCCCGTAGCTCTCGCAGGGAATGTTCGCGGGGGTAGTTGGTATGACTATCGTGTAGCGGGAAGCCAGGGAAGAGAATGAGCAGTGCCAGGGGTCAGTAGATCATGAACTGGCATTGTGGGGAAGGTTAGCGATGAGCAACCTCATTCCGTTTCCCAGCGGTGTGCGCTGTCATGCGCTCCCTGAATGCGAAGGGCAGGAACGCTGCTGCAATGGGGGCCCAAGATTTTTCTCGCCGATCGCTGAGTTTTGAATTTTTTGGCTGAAGGAGAATGGGTGTGATGTCACTGCCTTGATTGACGTTTGCTCTCTGGAGTGTGGTGATAAACCCAAGTTTCATCTCCTGTCACTCTACAGTTGAGAAAAGCCTCGCCTTCAATCTCGAAATGGTCAAGAAATTCTCGGACAGCCCTGACTGTTGATTTTGTGTGCTTCCGTAAGCATCTTGAGCACCCATCACAGCAGTGTTCCTGCCCTTTGCATTCAAATAGTGCATTACAGTGCACACTTTGCGCTTGGAGGGAAATGGAAAGAGGATGCTCCTCTCTGACCTTCCCCACCAACGCCAGTTGATGATCTCCTGACCACTGGCACTGCTCGTTCTCTTCTGCTGGCTTCCTGCTACACGATACCAACTTCCCCCGTGAACATTCCCCATAAGAGCTACAGGCCTTGTAATCTTACTTTCTGGATAACCCTCGTATCTCCACCTGAATCCCAGTTTAGTGCATGACGGCTAAATGATAGATCTTCTTACCGAAGATGACGAAGAAGGCTGGTCCGCATCGAAAGAGGTCTCGATGAAAATGTCCACGTTGAGCGAGCTGGGCTCCCACATCGTCTCACTGGGCTTTCCATGGCTGGTGGGAGAGAGCAAAGTCATAGCTGTGGTTTCTGTGGTCTTCTGCTCCCAGAATCTCTGCAGTCTTCTGCTGTCATCTTCAGGCTCACGTTCTGCCAGGTTCAACAGGCCCTTCTCATGGGTTGAGCGATCCCTTGGTTGAGTTCCTTCAGCCCCAAGAGTCCTTGCCTTTCTCCATTCCTGAAAAGCTTGGTTCTCCTTCATCCGTTGAAGCTGAAGAGACCCCAGTTTTTGGTCCTTCCATGATTTTAGCTTCCTTCGTTCTTGGAGCTTTAACCTCACATACTTCTCCTGATAATGTTGGTCTACTTGCTGGGCCTTCTCTTTCTGAGCTAAAAGAATGCTCTGGTTTTTCTGTTTTGTGACAAATTCCTGGCTTTGGGAAGAAATGGCTTCTGCTTGGATGTTTAATGGTCCTTGAGATATAGATCTACTACTTTTAGTGGCCACCTCTTTATCCAAGGAAGGTAAGAAACCTTCTATCGTTTTTGTTTTCTCATGTTGGAACTTCTGAGTCCTCAATAATGACTGAGGTTCAAGGGATTTAGATTTTGCCATTAAAGCTTCTTGCATAATTGAGGGATGGTCCTCTTGTAGCTCTGTGACCATTGGTTCTTTCTCTCTCACCTTCCCTTCAAGGCTAATGGGCTCCTGAAGATCCATGATCTTTGCTTCCACATTTTCCAGTGACTGAAGCAAAGGACGATCTTTCATCCCAGGAACCATAATTGGTTTTTTGGACAAGTCTTCTTGGTGTTGGACCATTTGTGGTGCCTTCTTCATTGGTGACCTCATGCTCCTCACCGACTCCTTTTTTATTCCTGGCATCCAGTCAGGTCCTTGGCTTTGGGAAGATTGAAGCTGCATCTTAGAAGCTTCAGAGAAATCCCCTGTTGATGGTGATGGCTGTGGAGATGTTGCTGAGCTCAATTTCTGGTGCTTGAGAACTTGAGAACCTCTATTTATTTGGGGTTCAGCTGGCATCTGCTGCTGTGGTTGACTGGAACCTTTAGCACTTTGGGGGCAAATGGCCTTCCCATCCTTTACTTCCTGCAATGGACTGAGGGTACTTAATTCATTATGCAACCTTCCTAGTTCCTGAAGAAATTTAAGACCCAACTGTGGACTGTCACAAGGTAGAACAACGTGAGGTATACTGTGCTGTGGAACTACTGTATCTTCTTGTTCCTGAGGAGGTTCCTGGTTTGCATGTAGAGATATCTTGGATTTTATGGACTCCATCTCTATTTCGTGAACTTCTCTTGGGCAGCTGGGCTGTCCTGTAGATTGCCCAATGCTTTCAACATTTGCTATCTCCTGATGTTGAAGAACTTCAGGGTTACTTATCTCCTGGATTATTTGTGGCGTTGGTACCTCAAATCTCTGCAGCAGCAACTGCCTCTCGACATACAACCTGTGCCATTCTCCAGGTTCTTCTTTCCCCTGGACATCCTGGATTTGAGGATCGACTCTGCTTGTTTGTTCCTCGTATCCAAATTCCTTGGATTTTCTCAGTGGGTTCTTGAGAAGAGGAGGACTTTGTAGATTTCTTTCTCCCTGGTGATCAAGATCCAGTGGTTTTCTAGGTCTTTGAGATTCGGATTCTATCGGCATGCACTGATCGATAGAAAGAGGCTCCTTCAAACTCTGGGAATTAGCCAGAAGTTGAGGAGCTTCCTTGTATTCTTTGGAACAGAACATCTGGATATCCTCGATTTTGTCAGAAGTTGTGATTTCTCTCTCGTGCTTCAGCAGTTCTTGGAACTTTTGAGCTTCCTGCTCCATGTGCTCTGTTTTCTGGTCAGCACAACTATTTTCTTCCCGTTGGCCAATCTCATCTTTTGAAATAAGGTCCTCAATGGGTTGGGTTTCGGAGTAGATCATTGGAGTCTTGCATTTCCATTGTTCATCTTGGAGACTTCTTTGTGGTTGAGACAGATTGGCTGAAGGCATCTTCTGGGGTTTAGAATAATCCAACTCTCCCAAAAGTGACTTTAGACAGGGCATTTGATATTCTCTAAAGTCAAGAGACTTAGATTTTCCCAGGGGCCACCAGATTGATAGAGTTCCTTTCTCTGCAGACCCTAAGGACAACGGTGTGACGGGTTTCACATGTTCCCCAAATTCAAGAGTTTCTGGTGTCGCTGAGTGTTTTTCTGGTTGAAGAACATCTGGAGGGTTTAAATCTCTGCTTCCAAAATACTCTGGATTACTTTGCAGAGAAACATCTTCCTGAGGAATTCCTGGTGACTGGACAACTTCAATTATTTCCTGTCTTTGGAACTGCTGGGCCTGGTCATCTTGAGGATTTAAGGTAGCTGGCTTATTTTGGCCAAGTTCTTCCTGAGATTGTGAGTCCTTCAGTTCCTTTTGCGTAGGGCATCTGCTCTTATTCTCCTGCAAAGACATATTAATCCCCTGTGATGACATTTGATCATCAAAGATCTGAGGAGGTTCCTTCATGTTTTCTTGAGATCGGGAAATGTCTGGTTTTTTCAACGCATGAAGCAGGACAATATTTGCTTTGGGAAATTCCAAAGATTTTGATTTCCTGAATGTATCTGGCAAAGGATAGGAGATATCTTGGGCAAGCAAGGTCTGAGGAGATCTTTGCAGGTTTCCTTGCATTTCAGGGTGACTATCTTCTATGCCAGGTTCACAATTCTCTGCTTCATGGTGTCCCTGTAAGCAAAGCATCTTGGAGGTTGTGGTACTTTGGGGTTTGGAGCTCTGGAGCTGAATTATTTCTCTGAGTTCCGGGCTCTGCAAGGAACATGAGTCCATCTCAAGAAGTTCTGATGTTTGCGTCGATGAATTCTGGAGAATGGAAGGGTTTTTAGAAGCCGATTCATGAGACTGCAGTAGTTGTAGATTCTTTTCTTGAGATGGAGACTGTGAATCTATCTTTTCCTTGTCTTTCTTTGGAAGGTGTTCCTGAATCTTCAAGGCTTCGGTTGTTTGAGTTTGAAAAGAGCCTTTCTTCGGTGGTTCCTGGGCTTTCAAAATTTGAAGCTCCCCTAAGTCAAAGGACTTGGATTTCCCCAATGGTTTTTCCAAAGGTAAGTCTACTTCGATCTTACTCTGCTCTTCAGAAGGGTCAAGAATTGGTAAGTCTTCCTGCTTGACTTCCTCCCATGTCTCATCATGGACTGGTTCCTTTGGGTGAAGAACCTGGGATCCATTGAGAAGCCCACATTGTTCTGTGTCTGCTTTCAACCTCTGGAGTTGTGTGGGTGAAGGTGAGGGATCTAGAGAATTCACCTTCCCAAGCATATCCAGAGTTTGATGGTCATGCGAATGAATCACTTTAGATGACTCGCAGAGCTTGGATATCTCTTCCTGTCCCAAATCCTTGGGCTTCATGGGAGTAAGTGTCTGTTGTGTCACCAAGAATCCCTCTCTACTCTCAACATCTCCTTCTAAAGATTCTTCAACTGACACCGGTTCTCTATCCTTCAGCAGATAGATCTCAAGGTCTGGAGGACTTCCCTCGGGACCTTGACATGATTTTGCTTTCTCCTGGGCCAGATACTGAAATGCTTCTGAGACTGAAAGCCCAGGGCTGGTGGTCTCTACTTGAGGAACAATTTCAAGGGGGTGGGAAGGTTCTAGACCTATACATTCCTGGGACTGAAGATGATCACCTGCTGTCACACTTCCTTCGACTTGGAAGGATTCCTTCTGCGGTTGAGGAGCCTCTACTACTTTCTGCAATTTCTTAGCAGAAGATACAGTTTGACTCCTTGGATGTTGTGCTGCTGACTCACTCTGGAGCCCTTCTTGTCGTTGTGTCCCTGGACTGTAAGAACCAAGCTCCTGAGGTTGAGGAGAAATGTTATATAGTATTCCATGGTGAGCTAACTCCCAAACCCACCAAAGAAGAGGAGAGGTCTCCGGACTACCGCATTTTGCATGCTGAAGATATTCTGTTTTTCTTTCTGAAGCTAGCGGAGATGTTAAGGCACTTATATTCTCTCCATGTGATCTCATGTGTTCTAGTTTCTCTGGTTCTTCTAGAATTTCATCACTCTGACCTTGTGGAATGTCTAGATCTTTCAGTTCTTGAAGCTCCAGGATCTGAACGACCTTTGAGTTCTCCAGAAGATGCTGCATTGAAATGGAATCCAGAGTCTGGGTATAAACGGACTGGAATTGAGTGACCACCTGCTCCCCCAGATCTGTTGGGTAATACACCTGTGGAACTTCATGCCTCTGGGTTCTTTGGGATTCTGGTTTCATCTGTAGCTTTTCTGATAGTGGGATCACCTCTAAATTTGAGCTCTCCTCTACATGGGAAGCCTGGGGATCCTGCTGAGAACTTGGCAAGGCGGCCTCTGAGGAGCTCCCCTGAAAACCCTGTGACTTGATTAACTCAAATGATTTTGACTTTATTTCTAAGACTCTCCCCAACAAAGGAGAAGGTCCAAAGCTTCTACTTTCCTCAGGATGAAGAAGTGTTTCCAAAAACTTCATTTTGCAAGTCACAGAGCCCTGTTGATCTTCCAATTCCATTTCTGAATCCTTTATCAGTTCCACAACTTGTTGCGGCATTTCGGAAGGTTTTGGCTTTTCTTGTGAGGTTATCCAGGTTTGAGACAATTCCGTCTGTCTTATTGTTTGGCCCATTAAGACTTCTCTTTCACTCAAGGAAGGAGAGATACTCGTCCTGGGCCCAGCTTCTTGAAATTGAAGGATTTCTGAATTATTTACTTTGGGGGACTGTGACTGTTGAGGATCAGTAGGTAGGATACCCCCACTCTGAAAGAGTCCCATCTTGGACTTATCTGGAGGAGACTCAACTTCCTTGTTGAGGTCTTGAGAAGAAGCAACATCAAGACCTTCCCATTTTTGAAGAATAGAAGATTCGAACTCCATGTCGGCTCTTCTCCACAATGGAGCCATCGGTGACACCTTCACTTCAGGAGCTTCTATGGCAGACGATGTCCTCAACTCAAAAGACTTTGATTTCTGTCCCATGAACCCCCACAGAAGAGGAGGCGAATCTAGACTTCTGTATTCCTGGAGTTGCTGGACACATACCTCTTTTTGCCACTGATTTCCTTGAATCTGGACTTCCCCCAGAATATCTTCCTGTCGGAAGGATCCTGAATGCTCCAGCAATTCTAGCTCCCTCTGTGTGATATCTTCTGGTGGAAGCTTTTGAAGCCCTCCCCTTGGAGGTTCACAGGACGAACGATTCTCCAGCTCCCCTGTTTCTCCTGGGCGTTTCTCTCCAAGGTTTACTTGTTCTGCTGCTATTTCTAGAAGTGCCTCTGGTGTTGTCTCTCCTTGATGGTGAAATCCCAGAAGGTCAGTTTGTACGCATTTCTCTGCTAAGACAACCTTTTCTGCTTGGGACTGTGGTGTTCCTTCCCATTGCTTCAAATTCTGGAGATAAAGGATGTTGGACTTCTGGAATTTTTGGTGTTCTATTTCCACCAGTGATCCTTCTTCTCGTTGAACTATCAATGCTCCCTTTGTTTCCTGGGGAAGTTGAAGGACAGGCATGTCCTTCTTGGCCATTCTCTGGATAGTAGCTTGTCCTAGTTGTGGGCCTAGAAGAAGACATGGTTTCACTTGTTCAAATGACTTTGCCTTCTGCCACAAGAAGCTCCACAAAAGAGGTGGACTTTCAGAACTTCTGAAATCCTGAGACACAGGAAGATCTTCTTGCCTACATGAAACCAACTTCTGGATCTGTTGTTTCAGTGATTCTCTCAAGGTAAGAGATGGACAATCCATCTGAGCTTTCTGGGAGTGGAGCCTTTCTCCACCAATTCCTTCTGTCGCTCCTGAGATACGAAGCTCCTGTGATTGACTTGCAGCTTGCAATCTTGATCTCGTGTCCAAGTTTGGAGACTCTCCTTTCCTTGCCAAATCGATTTGGAACCCTGGTTCCTTTTTAGCACCTTGTGATCTGCTGAGATCAGTTGGAAGCTTCTGAGAGGGAAGAGAATCTGTGTCCATCAGGTTCTGTGCTGGAGGGTGGGATGATGGTATCTCCTTCAATGGAGCTCCTTGCTTCTGAAAATCCAACTTCTTTAGCATAGGTGCCTTGGACATTTCAAGTAATGGTCCTGATATCTCGACTTCTTCTTCTTTGCATGTTGGAATGCCTAGGTGCTGGAGAACCTCTACCGAATCAGGTAACTTCAAAGATCCTCTTTCTGAAATGTTATGACTTTTCACCTTTTCCCATTCCTGAAGTTGATGGTGTTTATTTTCCAGTAGGATCTCTGCAGAAACATCTGATTCACTGGCCCTTGTCTGCAATAGCTCTCGAGGTTCAGGTGAGTTGGATTTCTTGAGAGGAGGCCCTTGACAACGAGCTAATTCTAGGACCTTCGGATCCGGACGACAAATGTCTTTTGAAGGTCCCTTCATTTCTGCAATGTGAAGAACTGATGGTGATCCTTCCTGGAGATGTCTGAAAAAGTCAAATCCCTCCCAATCCTGGGCCTGAGGTGTTTGTGTGCTTTGAGTGTGGAATGTTTTCTCACTCCCACCATCTCGTGAGTCCAATTCTTTCTCAGGTTCTTGCTTCCCTTGGAGAGAAATGTGAGTTATCATCTCAGTATCTGTTTGAACGGCTTCTGTTTTGCTCTGTAGAATAGCCTGGAGTCTATTTGGGCTTGGTTGGGAATGTACATTTGCCATCTGTGTTTTCTGGGAAGGATGTGTCTGCAGATTCTCTGATAATAATTGGAGAGAAGTTTCTGTGTCTTTTGATCCTTGGAACAGCAGGCTCCATGGTGTTACAACCTCTAAGCACCCCAAAGACTTTGACCTCTTTAGTCTCCTAGGATGCAAGTTATTTACATTCAGTCCATGGAATGGATCTTCTTGAGAACTTTCTTCTTGAGTATCGCACTCCTTTTTCTCAGGAAGAGTTTGGCCCATGTCAGGAGTTACTAAAGCCTGGGAGATCTCTAGATCTTTCGGTCCTTGGTGTCCGCAAGGTTCCCAAGGTTGAGAAATCTCTTCCATCCTCTGTAAAGTTCCTGAACATTCAAGACTCTCCTGTTGTTTAGATGTGGTCTGAAGACCATCAACTTCTCCTTTACTGGTAACTTCAGATTCCTTCTCATCAGAGAGCTCTGGAATATTTTGAGGTTCATGAGATACCTCCTTTGGGAGACCGAGAACTTCTGGATCTTTCTGGTATTCATTTTGCTTTTGGGACAACTCAAGAAGTCCAGGACCAACCAGCTTCTGATCACCTTCTGCCTTCCTAGATGGGGTTTCTACATGCTTCTTTTCCTGGGGACCTCCAGACTGCAAATCTTTCACATTTGTATCTTCTTGGAAACCCTGCGGAACATGACATGATGATGGTGATCCCTGAAGCCAATGTGACTCCTGTGGTTGTCTTTCAGCCTGGAGGACATTAGCATCCATCCGTACAGTGTCTTGGAGCCTGAGGTCTTCTCCTCTGGCATTTGTCCTTTGAAGACCTGGTTCTTCTAACCTGCTGCGTGAAGAGTGTCCTGGACCTTCCAATTGTGACTCCACTTTCTCATGGACTGGAAAACTTTGCAAAGTGGTCCAGAAATGCTTCTTGACCCAACTCTTGTTCACTTCTTGAGCACTCTCTGAAAACTCTCTTTGCAGCATGGATTTCATGGAGAAGGCCCTGTTGTCTGGGGGCTCCATCTGAGGAGAAAAGGGCTTTCGGTCCATCACCAAAGCGTCCTGAAAAAGAAACACATGGAGTTTTATAAATCTACTTATTTTTTGGGATGTTCTTATTGTTTTTATTACACTTTTACAAAAGTGTATTAATGTATGGGCAGAGTAATCCTTGTTTACCAAGGTTGTGCACACACAGAAACGTTTAGATTGAGATTAGTTGTGAATAACTATCTATGGAGAGGGGCGGCATACAAATCTAATAAATAAATGAATGAATGAATGAATGAATAAATAAATAAATAAATAAACTACTCAGCCACACACTGATATACTAGCTTGAATTAAAGTTTACTTCGAGAAATAACATCTTCATATAAACAGTCTAAAGTCACACACATAATAAGTCAGAATAACAATCCAAATATTACCAAGTACAAAGTCTTTCTTACCAGTTGTCTCTGTCATAATCAGCAAAGATATTAAGCCTGAACACATTTTAGCTGTAATATATAACTACAATACACAGAGATTGCAGAGAAAATGCAGAGCAAACGTAATAGTGAGTAGCCATTAAAAGTGAGTAGCCAGACAAAGAGAAACAGAGAGAGTGACTCATATGAATAAGCTATAAATTCTAGCTCCCCCTTGTGGCAGTCTGCGAGACATGCAGTCAATATATTGCCAATCCAACAGTTATGGAGAGAGTCCTAACAAAGTGTTTGAATTGTTTTATAATTTTAGAATCGCAAGTCGGTTTGGACCGGTTTGTGCGAACCGGTGGTGGAAATTTGGCCCCCTTGGCCAAACTGGTAGTGATGGTTGGCTTGCCATGCCCCCAAACCAGTTCCACGGTTGCCGCTGCTTGAAAGCATCTGGCAAATAACCCTCTGTGAATGCACAAAGGCTTCTGTGCATACACAGAGTATCAGTTCCCAGAGGTAATGCATGTGCTAAGTGCGCACTTCTGACGCGATGCACACACTTCCAAACTAGTAAGGAAGGCAAGAAAAACCCACCACTGCTTGGGACATGACACATCTTGTCTTGTCTTGTCCTGCCGGCAACTTCAAGAACCCCCCTCCCCCCATCTCAGAGAGCATTATAGACACTCCATCAAGAGACACCCGTAGGGCAGAGGCCACTTATGGTTACATATTTATTTATTTGCATCCTGCCGTTATTATGTTTTGCAACTAACTGGACGATTAGTCTTGGCTTTGGGGAAGAGGCACCTGATCTCCAAAACTTTATGGGATGAAAACTATTAGGATTCTGTCCATAACTGTTGGGTTGGCAATATATTGACTGCAGATGTTGCAGACTGCCACAAGAGGGAGCTAGAGTTTATAGCTTATTTCTCTGAGTCACCCTCTCTTTTTCTCTTTGTCTGGCTACTCACTGTCAATGGCTACTCACTGTTAGGTTTGCTCTGCAATCTCTCTGTATTGTAGCTATGCACACCAGCTAAAATGTGTTTAGGCTTGGTATCTTTGTTTCCTGAGCATGACAAAAACAACTGGTAAGAAAGACTGTACTTGGTAATATTTGGATTGTTATTCTGACATTTGTGTATGACTTACTTATTAGTTATTATTTACAACGAATCTCAGTCTAAACATTTCTGTGAATGCACAATTTTGGTAAACAAGGATTACTCTGCTCATACATCTAGAAATACAATCTTTAGTCTCTGCAGCTAAAGTCATCTCAGTAGATTTCTTGGACGGGCTCCTTATAATATTTATTTATTTATTCATTCATTCATTCATTCATTCATTCATTCATTCATTCATTCATTCATTCATTCATTGTTAGAGCTGAAAGGGACCCTGCAGGTCATCAAGTCCAACCCCCTGCCTGAGCAGGAATCCTAAAGCACCCCAGCCAAGTGGCAGTGACCAATCTCCTCTTGAAAGTGTCCAGAGTTGGGGAGTTCACAACCTCCGCAGGCAGGTTGTTCCACTGGTTGATCGCTCTGACCGTCAGGAAGTTCTTCCTTACTTCTAGGTTGAATCTCTCCTTGGTCAGCTTCCAGCCGTTGTTCCTCGTCCGGCCCTCTGGTGCCCTGGAGAATAGAGTGGCCCCCTCCTCTTTGTGGCAACCCCTCATATACCTATATACAGCTATCATGTCCCCTCTGGCCCTCCTTTTCTCTAGGCTATCCATGCCCAGTTCCCACAATCTTGACTGTGGAAAGCTGTGAACGTAAGAATCTAAGAAGAGCCCTGCTGAAACAGGCCACAGCCCATTGAGTCCAGCATTCTGTGTCCCACAGTGTCCCACCAATTGTACATGGGGATCTTGAGCAGAAAGAGAAGGCAAAACCCTCTCTTTCCCTTGACCCCCAAGGACCCTCTGGGTGAAGAAATATTTCCCTTGCTTTGTCCTCGCTTTCTTCCCTATGAGCTTTAGGGAGGGCCCCCTCATCCTAGTATTGTGTGATAGAGAAAATGATTTTTCTCTATCCACCTTTTATATCCTATGCATGATTTTATACACTTCGGTTAAGTTGCTGTCTTTCAAGGCTGAAGAGACCAAGGCGTTGCAACCTGGTGGATGAAACATCTCTCTCTCTCACCCTCCTGCTGGTGATTTGGGCCAGCTTCTCAATGGTCCATCTCAGCTCCTCCACCTGCTCCTTCTGCAGGGCCACCAGCCTGGCGACAGCACCATCCCACCATGGGGTAGTCTCAGTTGGCGACGGTTCCGGGGGCAGCCTCAGCCCCAGATGGGTGGGTTCCTCTGCCCCAAGAGAGGTCTCTCCACTGTTATTTCCTGCGGGAGAGAAGAAAGTCATTCCCGGGTGAGGGAAGGTGTTAGTGCTATGTACATAACTAGTTGGGTTTGGCAATATATAAACTAAACCAACAATGTATGCTTACATGTATTAGAACACTGTTGCTTTAAGAGTTAGTGCTAGAAACACTAGGAGCCAGAAGCATGATTCTCTCTCTTTCAGCTATTTCTATTTTGTCTTTGTAACTATACTGAAGTGTGTGTTCAAATGCTGGTTTATGTAAGCTAAGCAAGTAAGGCTTGCTTGCTTGCTTGTTTGTTTGTTTGTTTGTTTCCTTCATTTTTGTCGGCGCTGCTTTGAACCCCAGCAAGGGGAGCCTCAGGGAAATCCCAGCACTTCGGCTGGCAACAGAAGGTGGCGGCTCAGGTTCGTAAGGTGAAAAGAGTTTGGGAGAAGAGGCAAAAAAATCTTAAGCACTGGGTTCATATCATGAAAAGTTTGTATGAAGAGCGGTTTGTAAGACGAGGTATCGTATTTTATTCTGCTATTCTGTAATTTATTATTCTGTTATTATTATTCTATTATTCTGTTATTCTGTTATTCTATTATTTTGTTGTTTTGTTATCATTATTCAATTATGATATTTTGTTATTTTGTTATTGTTATTCTGTTATTCATTACTCTGTTGGTATTTGGTTATTGTATTCTATTTTGATTGTTATTTTTTGTTATTTGGTTATTGTAGTCTATTGTTATTGTTATTCAGTTATTTTGTTATTGTTATTCTGTTATTTACTATTCTGTTGTTATTCGGTTATTGTATTCTATTCTGATTGTTATTCTGTTATTCTGTTATTGTTATTCTCTTATTCTCTTATGGTTATTCTGTTATTTTGCTATTCTGTTGTTATTCGGTTATTGTATTCTATTTTGTTATTGTTATTCTGTTATTTTGCTAATCTTTTATTCTGTTGCTATTCTGTTATTTTCTTATTCAGTTATTCTATTCTATCCTGTTATTGTTATTTTGTTAATGTTGGTCTGTTGCTATTCTTTTATTTTCTTATTCTGTTATTGTTGTTCTATTACTTTGTTATTCTCCAGTTCTTTTGTTCCTCACTGGTGGCCTGCTAGGGTTTTGAGATGCTGTCAAACCATTTCCCCCCAATCCTACACAGGTCCTTCCCTCCCCCAAGACAGGCCCTCACCCTTGCCCTGTTGAACATCCGCTTGTTGTTCTGGTGTTCCTGTGTTGAAATCAGCCCATATTATGCTCAGTTATCACTTTGTGAGGACAACCAATTCTCGGAGGATCCGGGAAGTAAGATAGGGACCTCGAAGGGACGTGTGCCAATTGGGGCCACCTGGAAGCCTTCCGTTCTCCATAGGCTTTCTCCAAAATTTCTTTGGCTGCGTAACTGAAATGTTTCTTTGATGATAGGTTAGCAAAGAAGAAATAAAAGAAAGTTGCATGTAGTGAAGGTAAATTTGTGGACATAGAATTGTATGGTTAAGAAAGTAAACAAATAAGGGTTTGAAAAAAGAAGGAGGATAATTAAAAGAAGTAAGATGATATTAACAAAGTTTTTTAAAAGAGGAAAACATGAATGGAGTTTAAGAGAGAGATCTTATACAAAAACCGAATGTGAGCCATGGATATCTAGCACCATAAGATAAACCAAGAGGAAAAGAGTGAGCTGTCAAGATTGATAGCATGTCTTTTTCCTTTTTTTTGGTCTTTTCTTCTTCTTCTTCTTTTCTTTTTTTCTTTTTTTTTGGGTATTTTTGTTTAGATGTGTTAAGAATAGAGTAGAATAGCAGTCGGCATGAACCTTAAATGGACTCTGGGTGAGGGCAGAGGACAGGAAGGCCTGGAGGAATATCGTTCATGGGGGTGGCAGTGGGTCAGACACAACTTCACAACTAACAACAATGATGACTTTGTAGACTTCAATCTCCGCTTACGAAAGCCTACCTTCTCCGAGGTGGATGGGCTCTGTGCCGGGGTGGCCTTGTCCCTGGGCAGCTTTTGGTTCAACTGGGACCATCAAGGACGCGATGAGAGAACTTCGGTCCCTCTCCTGATGGCGCAGAAGTTGGTCCAGCACCACCTGCTTTTGGGGGAAGAGACAACAGGTGAGGTGGGCTTCACAGTTGATCAGTGGAACGACTTGCCACATGAAGTTGTGGGGGCTCCAACGCTGTTCAGTTTTTAAGAAGAGATCCAACAGTCATCTGTCTGGCATGGTGTAGGGCCTGTTGCTTGATCAGGGGGCTGGATTAGAAGAGCCCCCCAAGTCTTTTATTCTATCCTGCCACCCATTTCTAGGTGCCACTGGGGACATCTTGGCCCTCTCAGCAACACTTCTATGGCTTCCCCCCTCCAATAGCCTCTGCCTATACACCTCCTGCTGATCAAGACAATGTATAATTGAATAGGGAAGGGAAGAGAGGAGAGGTATGGAGAGGAAGGAGGGGTGGGAAAAGAAAGGGGAAAGAGGAAAGGAAAAAGAAAGGAGAGGAGAGAAGAGAAGAGAAAAGAAGAGGAACTAGTTGGCATTGGGAAGAATCAGACTGCAACGCTGCATTCTAATCCCTGCACTACCAGGGCCCTTCCTTCCTTCCTTCCTTCCTTCCTTCCTTCCTTCCTTCCTTCCTTCCTTCCTTCCTTCCTTCCTTCTCAATCTCCTTCCTTCCTTACCTTCTTTCCTCCCTCCCTTCTTTCCAGTTTCCTTCCTTCCTTCCTTCCTTCCTTCCTTCCTTCCTTCCTTCCTTCCTTCCTAACTTCCTCCCTTCTCAATCTCCTTCCTTCCTTACCTTCTTTCCTCCCTCCCTTCTTTCCAGTTTCCTTCCTTCCTTGCATCAATTCATCCATCTTTCACTCGCTCACTCACTCTCCAGTTTCCTTCATTTCTTCCCTCCCTCCCTCCCTCCCTCCCCAAGCAATAGCACTTAGACCTATATACCCACTTCTAAGCAGTTAACAGAATCAGCCTCTTGCCCCCCAACAAACTGGGTCCTCAGTTTACCGACCTTGGAAGGACCCAAGGCTGAGTCAATGCTGAACCCTTGTCAGGATCAAATTCCTAGTTGTGGGCAGAGTTATGTTTCTATTTAAACCAAGAAAAAAACAACAACCCCAAAGGAAAATACCTCCGTCGATCTTCTGGGCACCATCCTGGCATCCTGCGGCTGCTGCGCCCACCCTTTCTTCCACCATGCCACCAGGCGCAGCTCGGCCAGCTCTCGATGTCCAGCCTCGGGCACGCTCGGCTGCCAGTCCCAAAACCTGCAAGGATGCCCAGGACTCAGCCCCCAGGCCCTCAGGGCTCCTGCGGACTTCCCTCGCAATCAGGAGATGGCCCTGTGTGCCATTCTAGAGGTTATGTTTCATATTTTAGAATCAGAATTAGAATTATTAGAATCAGAATTATTAGAATTAGAATTATTAGAATTAGAATTATTAAAATTAGAAATAAAATTAGAATTAGAATTTTTTTACTGGCCAATTGTGATTGGTCAGACAAGGAATTTGTCTTTGGTGCAGATGCTCTCAGTGTACATAAAAGAAAAGAGACATTTGTCAAGAATCAGGAGGTAAAAAACACTTAATGATGGTCATAGAGTTCAGAGAAGCAATGAGGAGACAAAATCTTAAGGATAAAAGCAGTAATGGGCTCCTATGGGCATGGTCAGATACACAGAACTGGTAGAAAAAAATCGAATTTCTTTTTTCTCTTTTCCCCTTCTGGGCTCTGGGTCTGTTTTTCCTATCGCAATAAATGAGGCTGAATGTGTATAATTTTAGAAGAGCTCTGCGTGTGTGTGTGTGTGTACATACACATACAGTTTATATAATAGATAATGTATATTTTTGTGTGCCTGTGTGTAATATAGATTTATTGGATGTACACACATGACATATATACATAGAATTAAAGAGTTTATTAAAGAGAATTAAAGAGTTTAAAGAGTTTATTTGGGATGTTCAGTCATAGTAAATAGAGAGGGAAATTGTCTTTCTTGGAGGCTGGGAGAGGCCGGGCACCCAAACCCAAACCCTTGAGGTGAGTGGCGTCAAGTTGGCCACCTTTAAGCCAGTCACATGACCTTTAAGCTGCCCCCGTCACGTGATCATCAAGCCACAACCACCTGATCACATGGCCAGCAAGCCACACCCACAAAATAAGCCATGCCCACAGTGTGGTTATAAAAATTTCTGCAGCCTTCACTGGATACAAGCAGCAAGTTACAGTCATACAGTCATAAGTGGAAGGAAATGGGTGATGGGAACAATGAGAAAAAACTACTAGTAATTGTAGTGCAGACTTAGTAAATGGTTTGAGAGTGTTGATGGAATTATTTGTTAAGCAGAGTGATGGCATTTGGGGAAAAACTGTCCTTGTGTCTAGTTGTCTTGGTGTGCAGGGCTCTGTAGCCACGTTATTGTAATTTTGGAGGGTGGGAAGACTCACCGCTCCCCTGTCAAGAGCTCCAAGGCAAGCAGGGCCCCCTGCCAAGTTGCTTCCTTCTCAACCAGCTCAGCTTCAGTGTGCCGGCGGAACAGCTGGCTCCAAGACTCCGGGTCCCTGCAACGGGAAGAGAAATTGGGCAGAATTGGAATTTGAATCCTTTAATGGCTCCATGGTGCAGAAGCTCTTGGCCTGCAGATAATCCTCGACTTAAAAACAATTGCAGAAGCTCTTAGTATGCAGATAGTCCTCAACTATCTTTCAAATTCCTTTAGTGGCTGTTTGAAGTTGCAATGGCTCTGAAATAAGCGATCGATGACCATGTTTCACACTTGCGACCATTATAGTGTTCCCAGAGTCGCACCATCAAAATTCAGCTGGAACAGTCAGATAAGTGTGTAAAATGGTCATGAATCCCTTTTTTCCCAGCAGTGTTGTAACTTCAAACGGTCACAAATTGAACGGTTGCAAGTCGAGGACTGTATGTAATGAATAATCTGATGTCTGACTATGAGGAAGACCACGGGATAGTTTCGGCGCACTCACCTGCCCTCCAGAAGATGGGGCTGGGCCAGGAGGGCCCCTATCTCCCCCTGCTTCCTCTGCTGCAGGTGTAAGAGAGCCTGTCCTGCTGTGGAGTCCACGGCTGAGCAGCGATATTGCCCCACCTCGGAGCTGACCCCAGAGCTGCTGAGGGAGAAGATCAAGAATTCACAATTGTGATGGCACTTGCCACCAACCAGGTTAGTTAAAATGTTTAAAAACCTGTCTAGAGTATTTATTGATCTATTTATTTATTGGATTTATATTTATATCCGAGAGCAGTTTATAACATATAAAAAGAAACAATAGTATACACTAAACTAAATCCAATTAATTAAACTAAATAAACTAGGCTAAAATCCCCAGTTATAACAAAAATAAATCATACCCATACAGACATTCATCTTCTCCACCAATCTTCTTCCCAGGAGATCTGTGGCCATGGTGGGTTAAAAAAAAGTCGAGATGGCCATTGAGCGCCCGTAGTTGTTTGTTAGTACTATGTACATAACTGTTTGGGTTTGGCAATATATAAACAAGCTAACAATGAATGTTTGTATGTATTGAAGCCCTATAGCTTTAAGAGTTAGTGTTGCAGATGGCCACTAGAGGGAGCCAGAAGCCTGATTTTCTCTCTCTGCTCTGTGTTTTTCTGCTCATTCTTGTGCTGATTCATTGTGACTGGTGTAGCAAGAACAGTGTGTTCAATGATCGTTTATGTACTTGTAGTATTGAGAGTTATCGACTGATTTAACTGTGCATGACTGGATTGTTTAACTTGATTACATTTGCTAAAAGAAAATACTATTTTATATATTTTGATGTATCTGGCTTGTATGACTGAACTATCACTCATATGTCCTGACTATCTGCTGGATATCTGCTAAAATCCCGCATTTTTCTCTGCGCATGCGCATCCTTGATAATGCAAGGGTCACTCTGCACACTCATTAATGGATTTCCTACTAAGATATCTGAAGAGACCTCCACCGTCTCAGTTATCTACCCCACTCATCTTCTTCCCAGGAGATCTGTGGCCATGGTGGGTTCAAAAAAGTGAAGATAGCCATTGAGCACCCACAGTTGAATTCCACCATCTTATATCCAGGTAGTCCTTTCCAAACCTTGGACCACTTTTGGTTACAAGATCTTTGGCCGATCAGAGCCATACCTGATCTGGTGCTTGGCCCCTGGGAGACTGGACAGAGGCAGAAGGCTCCCTTGGGGCAAAGCCAAGTCCACCAGCGCCATCATCTCCAGGAGTTTCTCCTCCTTCACGTGGTCAGCCAGGGAAGTCCATACGTGATGTCCTGCAAGAGGGATAAGGATCGGGTGTGGAATCTTCTACTGCCCTCTCTCAGGGATACGACACCTCCAGTCTACAACACAAGAAGTTCTAAGAAGGCTTCACAACCATTTGCACTACTCAGGTGTGACCCTGACCACACAAGTAAACCTCCAAGGGGCATCAATGACTCTCAGAGAGACTACTAATGACTGCAAGGGAATATAGATCCTCTACCATTCAATCAGAAGTCCCCAAAAGTGCTTTTGCAAGAGGCAACTAGAAATTCTGTTTTTTCTTTGAAGATGTTTTGCTTCTCAAGCAAGAAGGTTCTTCAGCAAGAAGAAGGAGGAGGAAGAAGAAGGAGGAGGAAGAGGAAGAAGAAAAAGAGGAGAAGGAGGAAGAAGAGGAGGAGGAGGACAAGGGAAGGGAAAGAGCTGAAGACGCTTCATTTTGCACAAGAAGTAAAACGTCTTCAAGGAAAACCAAAGAAGTCCAGTTGCCTCTTTGAAAAGCCCCTTTGGGACAGCCATGACCTGAAGGAAGGAAAATCTCCATAGACATTCAGTCAGAACCAGGGAAAGCTTCTGGGATGAGGAGTGAAACCTTTTCAGGGGAAAAAAAACCAAACGGAGTCCAGTTGCCTCCTGAAAAAGCCCCTTTGGGCCCATCTTTCTATTTCTCTCAGGGAATTGGGTGGATTCGGCAGAGGTCTTCTCCATCTCTGGCCCATCAACTGCCCAGGTGGAATTCCTGCATCCCAGGTAAGGTCTTCTCACCAAAATGGCCGCTCAGCATCTCCTGGCAGAGTTTCCTGCGAAGGGCCCGGTACTTCCGTCCCAGGGCTGCCAGCAAGTCCGATGCCTCCGACGCCTGCCTGTGGGAGAGAGGGCCCTCCGTCACCTGCACCGGCTTCCTGCTCTCTGTGTAGCGATTTCTCTACTCTTGGAAGGGGACGTGAGACCCTTCCTTCCTTCTCAATCCCCTTCCTCTTTCCTTCTTTCCTTCCTCCCTCCCTCCCTTCATTCTTAATCTCCTTCCTTCCTTTCTTCCCTCCCTTCTTTTCAGTTTTCTTCTTCCCTTCCTTCCTTCTTTCCTTTCTACTTTCCTTCCTTCATTCTCAATCTCTTTTCTTCCTTCTTTGCCTTCTTTCCTCCCTCCCTCCATTCTTTCCAGTTTCTTTCCAGTTTCCTTCCTTCTTTCCTCCCTTCACTCACTCACTCATTCACTCACTCAGAAATATCTTACCATCTGGGGACCCGCCTGACCTCCTGTTCCAGGGATTGGGCCGTGTGACCTCTGTTTCCCCACCAAGAGCAGGATCTGTCCATGGCGTCACCAACGGCCTTCACAAGATGAAACACCCAATGAGCTTCAGCAAAAAAGACTCCCATAATTTCACATTGGGATGTTCTCACACTACTTTGCCCCTCCCCAGCTAGCCACACTGTAACCCAACTTTGAAAGTTGTGCCAATCTATATCCCTGAGATTAATCCATGAGTTTGTTTATTGGCCAGGCCCAGAAAATATAGTTAATTCAGTAAAACTATGAGCTGGCTAACCTTGGATACGGACCTCTGTATCCAATGATTGGTTAGGCTCATTTTATTTCCAAGACCTTTGTTAGTGCTATGTACATAACTAGTTGGGTTTGACAATATATAAAATAAACCAACAATGTATGCATACATGTATTAGAACACTGTTGCTTTAAGAGCTAGTGTTATGGATGGCCACAAGAGGGAGCCAGAAGTATGATTCTCTCTCTTGGCTACAAGCTAACAATGAATGCTTGTATGTATTGAAGTATTATAGCTTTAAGAGGTAGTGTTGCAAATTGCCATAAGAGGGAGCCAGAAAGCATGATTCTCTCTCTCTGCTCTTTCTGCTGATTCACTGTGACTGATGTAGTAAGCTCTGTGTTAGTTTAATGTATTTGTAAACTGTAATGTATGTCTGATATGTAAGACAAAGACAGGCTTGTAATATTATTATTGTATTGTGAGATATTGACTGATTTGAATGTGTATGACTGGACGGTTTAACTTGACTGTGGTATTTCTAAAAGTAAACACTATTTTATACACTTTAATGTTTCTGTTTTGTGTGACGGAATACCCATAATTCCTGGATATCTGCTGGGATTGTTTTTCACGTTTTTCATTGTGCATGTCCTTGATTACTCAAGGGTTCTGCACACACCTTAACAGCCCAAACTCACCCGTTGCTCTGGAACTCTAGGTTGTCCTCTTGAGAAGTCCTCCAGCAACCGGTGGGCACAACAGCCCACCCAAGGTTGTCCACCAAAGACCTGAATGATTGAGAAAGTGCCAAATGGAAGTGGGTCACATCTCCCCCCTCTTTGCTCATAATAGAGCACCATTCCGAGAGGATGGGTAAGGAACTACTTCAAAGTGATGGGTGGGTAGACCCTCATCTGTCTACTACCCCGTCATTTACTACCCCAAAGGACACTTGGTGATCTCCTGCTCCCGCTTGGATAATCCACCATTGTGTTTGCATCCAAGACCAACCTTCTACAAGTCGCATCATCCACAATGGCCAGGGATGGCGAGGATAACAAAATAGCAGAGCATTTCTTATCACCTCCGTCAGTACTATGCAATATATAAAATAAACCCACAATTTCTTGTAGAACAATGCTTTGGTAGAACTTAAGACACCTCCTACCTGGTAGACAGCAGCCCGCAGCTGGGCCCTTTCTTCTGGCATCTGGAAGGGCCCACGATGGGGGTCCCAGTGTCCCAAAATCTCCGGGGTCTCTGGGTGAGGCAGCCTGGCGTCCATTTGGAGGATGTGAGGGCCAGCAACTCTCGGGTTCAAAGAAATGGGGAGGAAGTAGCTTTGATGACAATGAAGATGTATTATGGCATCTCGTTCATTGTCCTAAAATACATCCCATCACCCAGGCTGGTTGGGGATGATGGGAGCCCCCAAGCCAAAGCTTGAAGGAAGCTGGTGGTTTTCTCTTGGATTTATCTGCTCAGAGAAGGTTGGAATTTGAAGACTAAAAACAGTGTTTCCCAACTACAGAGTGACTTGCTGGGAAATTCTGGGAGTGGAAGTCCACCCATCCCAAAACATGTCAGCTGGGAGATTCTGGGAGTTGAAGTCCACCCATTTCAAAGCATGCTGGCTGGGGGATTCTGGGAGTTGAAGTCCACCCATCTCAAAGCATCCTGCCTGGCCTGGAGGAAGATTTTCCCCAAAACCAAAAGTTGGCAAACTTTCTCCAACTTTCCCCCCCTCTGAAAAAGAGCTGGGTTTCCAGAGCCCACCATCCTGGGGGAAAACCTCATTTAGTTCACCCTGAGTAGGGCTAACCTTGGTTAACTTCCAGAGGAGGGGTGGGATGGGGATGGTTGCTGATCTGGGAAGAGGAAGACTTCATCAACCCCCCCTGCCAAGGGGAAGACCCCTGTCCTATTGTTTCTCCTATATCCCATATATCTTCTCTTCTATCCCTTTATCTTTCTTCTATTCTCTTTTTGATTTATCTTATCCTATACTCTCTCTTCTTTTCCTTCTCTAATATTTCCCCCCCTTGAAGGTGTCCTCTAATTCCTTCATTGTGTATTATCGTGTATCGGACAAAATTAATTAATTAAATAAATAAATAAAACGGGGTGGGTGGGGGCTGGCAGGGGAATTGTGGCTCAGAGGATGGAAGGAGGAGCATCCCTGAGGATTTTCAAGAGGGGCCGAGGAGAAGTGGGCGGGGGGGAGGTAGCCGGAGGGCAGCATCACCCCCCCCTTTATCGGCTGTTCCTCCCCACCTGATTTGGGGGAAGAGAAGGGAAAGAAGGAAACCCCCCCACCTCCCCTTACACACACACACCACCGTACCTCTGCGACTCTTGGTTGTGGGGAGGGGGCCACGAGACAGCTCCCCCCCCACTTCCCTCCAGGGAAGAAAGAGGCCAGGAAGCCCCCTCTCGCCTGTCGCTGAGCCTCAATTATTCAAGGGCTGCCTGATACTTGAGATCCATTACACACTCACACACAAACACACCTGAGAGAGCAAGGACTGTGGAGCAACTCAGGTTACAGGCTCTGGCTTCTCTCTCTTTTTCATTCTCTTTCTATCTCTCATTCTTCCTCTCATGCTTTCTTTTTCTCATTCTTTCTTTCTTTTTCTCTCTATCCCTTTCCCATTCTTTATCTTTCTTTTTTTGCTCATTTTCTTTCTCTCATTTCTTTCATCTTTCTTTCCTTCTCGTTCTTTTTCTTTATCACTTTCTCATTCTTACTGTTCCTCATTCTTTCTCTCATTCCCTTTCTTGATCTCTCATTCTTTCCTTCCCCATTTCTCTTTATTTTTACCTACCCAAGCTTTGGGCTCTGGAGAGTCCAGAGCATGGTACCATGGTCTTTCGAGACCAAAGGATGCCAATGGAAAAAAACATACACACACACACACAAATCTGGGACATAATAATCCCACTGGAAACCTGCACTTGTGTATGTGTGTGCATTAGTGGCAGCTGTACTTAAGAGAGGCAAGAAAGAAGATCTCAAGATTAACAGCCTGACAGCAAGTCCAGTCTTTATTATGGTCAAAGAACTCCGTAAGGACAGTGAGGTGCAGGCAATAAAAATACAACAAAATCGAGGAAATAACCCTCTCGGCTGTTTATTAGACAAGGGGGTTCCTTTGCGTTGGGGCCCCACCAAGCAGCACGCTTTCGCCGCTGTCAAACACAATCTTACTTCAAACAATGGTGCTAGCCCAGTAGAGCGCTCACTTACCTTTGGTTTTGACCTGTGATGCCTCCCCATACAGGGTGGGGACGGCCCTCAGTCACTGTTTACCTGACAGCATTGAAGCCTCCATCACCTTCTTCTTTCGCATTCTGGCTGGACCTGAACTCAACTATGGCCAAATGGACAGAGAGGCAGTGGCTTCGATCGCAGGGGTCCGCGGTTTCCACCACTACCTGTATGGTAGGGAGTTTGAGCTTGTCACAGACCATCAGCCTCTTCTGGATTTTCTAACCAGAGATCGTCAGGGTCCCCAGGTGATGTCTCCACAGATGACACGCTGAACTGTTTTCCTTGCTACGTACACCTATCGCCTACACTACCGACCTGGAAAACACATTCTGAGTGCTGATGTGCTTAATCGGTGCCCATCACCTGCCGCCTTGGAAGATCCAGCCCTGGCTTCTACTCTTCTGGGAATCACTGACTCACTGATTCCCATCAACCCCACTGACATTGCCATAGCCATTGTTAAAGACCGTATATTGTCCACTGTAATGACCTGGGTGCCAAGGGGTTGGTCGAAGCACCACGAGACTCCCGTGTTTTCCACTTTCCTGGCTAGGAAGTCAAAGTTATCTGTTATGGAGGGGTACCAGTTATGGGGGAGCAGGGCAGTCATTCCTCCCCAGTTTTGAAAGTCCATTTTGGATACGCTTCACAGGGGCCACCCAGATGTGGTGCGCATGAAGGCCTTGGCCCATGGGCATGTTTGGTGGCCTGGCCTTGACAAAGACGTGGAGGAGAGGGTGGCATTATGTACACCCTTTCAGGAAATCTGGGCGGCCCCTCTCCAGTCCCAGCCCCTGGAGTTGGAAAATCCAATTGGGCCATGGACTCGATTGCATATCGACCTAGCGGGCCCATTGCAGGGCCATAGGTTCCTAATCATTGTTGAAGGTTTTTCAAAGTGATTAGAGGTTTGCTTGATGAGTTCCACCACATCGCTGCCTGAGCTCCCATTTTGCAACTCATGGGTACCCAGATTTGGTGGTCTCTGATAATGGCCCCCAGTTCACCTTCACCAAGTTCGAGGGTTACCTCTCTGGGCTAGGCATTCACCATGGGCTCATTGTCCCGTGTCACCCTGCTAGCAGTGGATCGGTAGATCGAAGGGTGCGGATCACCAAAGATACCCTTCATAAATCCCACCATGAGGATTAGCATAGGAGAATCACCGAATTGCTTATGTCTCAACACTCTACACCAGTAATGGCGAACCTTTTTTTCCTATCACACATGCGCAAGTGCCCACACCCATAATTCAATGCCTGGGGAGGGCGAAAACAGCATCCCCTGCCCCCTGGAGGCTGGAAATGGCCTGTTTCCCAACTGCTGGTGGGTCCAGTAGGCTTGTGTTTCGCCATCCCCAAACTCCAAAGGCCTCCCTGGAGCCGGGGAAGGGTAAAAATGCCCTCCCCCATTCCCCTGGAGGCTCTCTGGAAGCCAAAACTGCCCTTCCACAGCCTCTGTGAAATCAAAAAATCAGCTGGCTGGCACCCGCTTGCATGTTGGACCTGAGTTAGGGCAACAGCTCACACGCCAGCACATATGGCTCCGCGTGCCACCCGTGCCATGGGTTTGCCATCACTGCTCTACACCGTGCATATCCACCAATAAGTCGCCGGCAGAATTACTTATGGGCCGCAAGTTATGCATCACCTTGGACAGGCTACACTCCTTCTACGCCACCATTCCCCCATGGGACACCATTCCCCAGGATCAATCGTTCAAACTGGGTGATCCCACCTTCGTCACCAAGTAAAGGGTAGTAGAAATAAACAGTCAGGCAACCTCTGAGGAACTGCAGTAACTTTTAATAACAGCTGACGACAAGTAATTTGTGACAGGAACTGAGCTACCTAGCAATGACAGCTCCTGTTTATAGTGTACACAGCATAGTTAGCAACCGTTCCTTGAAATTCCTGCTATTTTAACAGCCCTCTGGCAGCTCTCCAGAACATTACAAGTGGAAGTTGTGCTTAAGAGGAGAAAGGCAAGAAAGATGATCTCAGGATTAATTGCCTGACAGCAATCCAGTCTGTATTATGACCAAAGAACCCCATAAGGACAGTGAGGTGCCGGGAATTAAAAATGCAACAAAATCAAGAATATAACAATTTTGGAAAGCTAAAAGTTATAAGAAGGTATTTATAATGACCAAAAGACCAAAAAAGGAAGAAGAGGAGTAGGAGCATGAGATGGCCATAGGGGAAAGGGACAGTATATGGCACACAGAATCTACCACAACACAGAGCAATTCCAATTTGAGAAACTATATCAAGGATCTCCAACCTTCACAACTTTAAGACTTGTGGATTTCAACTCCTAGAATCCTTTAGCAAGAAGACCAGAGGGATTCTGGGAGTTGAAGTCCACAAGTCTTAAAGTTACCAAGTTTGGAAACCCCTTAATTCTAATTTCTGGCACAATTCACACTCAGATGGATTTTAAGGGCCGACACGTAGAGCCTGGCACAATACTGTAGGTTGTAGCTTGGTTTCTATCTGCAAACAGAAGGGGGTTGTAGAATTGTCCCAAGTGCACCCTGGAGTATTCATGCAATAAAGAAGGGGAAAGGAAGAGGAGAGGGTGTCACCAACATTAGATTGTTTTCCATCAATGCCCCAGGAAGGAGCAACTCAGGGGCACCACCCACATGGAGCTGAAGCACCCTGATATTCCCAGCTGGCTCCTAGGGAGAGTTGCATGAGGGTGAGGCAAGGCCTTCAGATGACGCCTCCTGACGCTTTGCTGCCACTGCGTGCAACAGACTGAGGACAGCTCTCTCTTGTTGCATCTCACCTTCCGAACGGAAGGCCCGGGCCAGCTCTTTCAGACGTTGCTCCAGTTGCTTCTGCTCCAGAGGGTGGTCTCCTGGCACCTCAAAGCAGGCCTCGTATGCCTGCAGGGCTGCCTGCCTCTGCCCCTTCTTTCGGAGGAGGAAATCTCCCCAGTGCAGGTAGAAAGACTGCTGGCATCTCTTGCTGGCAGTTGGCAGTTCCTCCATCATGCTCAGGTAGATCTCCTCCTCGTAAAGCTGGCATCTTTCTCCGTACAACTTTGCCAGCTTCAGCCGGGAAAACATAGATTCAGGATTGGTTTCCAGAGACCGTTTGATGCACCTGATGGCGTCCTCCACGATCTCTGCTCGGTTCTCCTCAGATCCTCGATCTAAGAGAGTCATGTAATAGATCCCAAGGTCGTAGTGCAGGAGAGAGTAATCCCCGCAGAGGGTGATGGCCTTCTTCAGAGTGGAAATGGCCTGGGGGAGAAAGGGGCCCCTATAAATCTTGGAGACGTATCTTAGGAGTTCTGGGTTGAGGGTGTTCTGGACCACATCATTGGCAATTTGCCGCGCTCTTTCTTGGTCTTTGTTACGGATAATCTGTGCTAAGTATATTTTGGCTTCATAATTCTCAGGGTGGCTACGGATCAGCCCTTCCAGCAACTTCTGGCCATCTTCCTGTAACTTCTCATCGTAGCAGTGTGTCCAGGAAGCGAAGGTGGAGAAGGCCAGGCCCTCCTGCAGCTCCACACTTGGCTCCTGCAGTTCCAGGGCCTTCTGGAAACACTCCTTGGCCAGCAGGCCGTTCCGGAATCCCATGGCTAAGAGGGACCAGCCCTTCTGGGCATAGACCTCTGGGATCAGGGCCGAGTAGGGCTCAGGGCTGGAGAGGTCCCGGCAGATCTGGCGAATCTGAGCCAAGTAGAGGTCCACCTTCTCATAATCAGTCAAGTGGTAGTAGATCCAGGCGTAGTTCCCATATACCAGCAGGACCTGGCGTGAGAAGGTCCCCTGAGCCTCCTTCCTCAGGGTCTCTTTGGCTTCCTGCAGGATGTCCAGGGCCTCTTTGGGCTTCCCCTCCAGGTAGCGCAGGTACGCCTTCAGGGCCAGGTAGGTGCCCCGGTTACGTAGGGGGCCGTGCTCCAGGCGGAGAGCCAGAGTAATTAGGGTGTGTCTGATGCTCACCTTGTCTTTGACCTCAAAATCCCAGGTGAAGTGACACTGCAGGCGCTGGAGCTTCTCCTTCAGGGGTCTGCAAGGGGGGGAGAGAAGACAAAACACTGGGTGAGAGGCAAAGGACACCTACCGTGTGTGTGTGTGTATGTGTGTGTGGTGGGAGCATGTGAACCTGGCCAAGTCTGGCTACTTGTCAGGAAGCAGAATACTGGACCTTTGGTTCCTCAAGGGGCTGTTTAAATGGGCAGCCCACTCTTCGGGGCCTTATGAAGAAGCTAGCTTCCAAGGAGGGGGACTCTGTTGTAGCCTCCTCTCTGCAGGGAGGAGATCCACGGAACAGCCCTCCCTGGAGGAGGGAGAGAGGGCGGAATGTGGGGGGCAGTTTGGTTGTATAATGGTGGACTGTCTTAAAATCCAATGCTCTCCATTGTCATACTCAAGTAGTGGCTGAAGGTCTCTCTGGTGCAGTGATAGCAAACCTTTTAGGGAACCAGGGCCCAAGCTGCAACCCAAAACCCTTTTCCTATAACCCTTTTTATACCCAGCTGCGTGCCAACAGTCCTGCCTGCGCTACTCAAGGAGACAGCCGGGTTGGCAATTGAATTCCCCAGACTGATAGTCTTGGGGGACTTTAATGTCCCGTCGTTCAGCGAACCCTCTGGGTTGAGGCAGGAGTTCATGGCTTCCATGACAACCATGGACCTGACCCAGGTAATTCAGGGCTTGACTCATGAGGGGGAACACACCCCTGACATAGTATTCCACTTGGGGCAGTTGAGCAACGATCTGAGTTGACGGGGCTTAGACATCTTTCCTTTGTCGTGGTCAGATCAGCTCCAATCCTTCCCTGCAGGGAGGCGGAACTGATTAGGTGGCTCCACCCCAGATTCCTAATGGACCCAGAGGACTTTCAGGGGGGCGCTTGGGGAAATACCAGATTTGCTTATATACAATTCGGTAGAGTCCCTAGTAATCTGGACGGACTCGGACTTCAACTGGAAAGCAGTGCCAACTGATATCAAGTCAGTCAAGGTGACTGGGGCTCATCTTAGTCATGTTGTATGTGATACCTGATGAAGTGGACAAGGCCATGGGAGCTGTGAGTTTTGCGACCTGTTTATTGGACCCGTGTCCCTCCTGGCTGGTTTCTATCAGGAGGTAATAACACAAGGCTGGATCCAGGCGGTTATCAACACTTCATTGATGGAGGGCTTCTTCCTGTCTCCATTAAAGGAGGCGGTGGTGCGTCCCCTCCTCAAGAAGCCTTCCCTGGATCCAGCTGTTTTAAACAACTATCATCCTGTGTCCAACTTTCCCTTTTTAGGGAAGATTGTTGAGAAGGTGGTGGCGTTTCAAGGTCCAATGGTCCTTGGATGAAGCTGATTATCTCGACCCTCAACAGTCTGGGTTCAGGCCTGACTACAGCACTGAAACTGCTTTGGTCGCACTGATGGATGATCTATGGCGGGATTGGATAGGGGTCATTTCTGTATCCTGGTGCTTCTTGACCTCTCGGTGGCTTTCGATACCATCGACCATGGTGTCCTTCTGCGCTGACTGGAGGGGTTGGGAGTGGGAAGCACCGTTTTACGGTGGTTCCCCTCCTACCTCTCCGGTTGGTTGCAGTCGGTGTTAGTGGGGTGTCAGAGGTCGCCTCCTTCATGGAGTTCCCCAGGGGCCAGTCCTCTCCCCCCTGCTGCTTAATATCTACATGAAACAACTGGGTGAGATCATCCAATGACATGGGGTGAGTTACCACCGGTACGCTGAGGATACTGTTGCCTCATGTATCTCCGCAGCCTGGTCAAGTCCCACCGAGTTAGGCTTCTCCAGGTCCTGTTGGCTAAGCAATGCTGACTGGCAGGACTTAGAGGAAGAGCCTTCTCTGTGGCAGCTCTGGCCCTTTGGAATCAATTCTCCCCAGAAATTTGCACCGCCCCCACTCTACTGGCCTTTCGCAAGGTCCTAAAAACTCATCTTTGTTGGCAGGCATGGGGCCGGCTCATATTATGAATGCAAGTCTGTGGTTGAATGAATTTGAGTGTCTGGTTTTAAATTATGTTGGGGTTTTAGCACTAGTTTTAGGTTTCTCTTCACTGTACAGTGTTCCCTCGCTTTTCGCGGGGGATGCGTTCCGAGACTGCCCGCGAAAGTCGAATTTCCGCAAAGTAGAGATGCGGAAGTAAATGCACTATTTTTGTCTATGAACAATATCCCAAGCCTTCCCTTAACACTTTAAACCCCTAAATTGCAATTTTCCATTCCCTTAGCAACCATTCAGATTATTACTCACCATGTTTATTTATTAAAGTTTATTTAAAAAAATATTTATTAAAGGCAGAAGAAAGTTTGGCAATGACATATGACATCATCGGGTGGGAAAAACCGTGGTATAGGGAAAAAATCCGCAAAGTATTTTTTAATTAATATTTTTGAAAAACCGTGGTATAGACTTTTCACAAAGTTTGAACCCGCGAAAATTGAGGGAACACTGTATTTTGTAATCCGTCCTGAGTCTACGGAGAAAGGCAGCACAGAAATCCCAATCAATCAATCAGTCAATCAATATTGCAACCAACACAGCAATTGAACATGAACTTTTACTACCTAAAATGATAAACAAGGGCGAGTTCAGCTAACTGTTCTAAGAAAAAAGTGATAAATGCACTTTTACGCCCCTTCAATTGTTTTTCTGTTTTGGAAATATCACATTTAGCAACAATTAAAAAAAACACTTTTATAGCATCATTTTTCTTTCCCTCCCCCTCTCTTTTCTTCCGTCTCTTTTCCTCCCTGCCTCCCTTCCAATTTCTCTCTATTCTTTGCTCCACCTCTTTGCCTCTCTGTCTCTTTCCCTCCTTTCCTCCCCTCTGCCTGTTTCTTTCCCTCCCTATTCCTCTTTCTCTTCCTCCTTCATTCCCTTCTCTCTCTCTGCCTGTCTCTTTCCCTTGCTCCCTATTCCTCTCTTTTTCTTCCCCCTCTCCCTGCCTGTTTTCCCTCCCTTTGCCTCTCTACCCCTCCATTTCTTTCCTCCCCCCTCTGCCTCCCCCTTTCCCTCCCTCTCTATCTCTCTCTGCCTCCCTCTTTCCTTCCTTTGCAACATCCCTCTCCTTCCCTCTCTCTCTCTCCGTTTCTTTCTTTCCTTCTCTGTCCCTCCCTCTTTCTCTCCTTCTTTCTTTCCCCCCTCTCCCAATGTCTCTTTTCTCCCCCCTCTGCCTGTTTCCCTCCCTCCCTTTTTTCTTCACTCTGCCTGTTTCTTTCTCTCCCTCCTTTTCCCTTCCCCCCCCTCTGCCTGTCTCTTTCCCTCATCCCTCTCTATTTCTCTTTCCCTCTCTCTCTGCCTCAGTTTATTTCCCTCCCTCTCTCTCCCCCGCCCATGCAGAGGAAGCCAGGGGGTGGTCGGAGGAGGAAGTGTTCTGGGGCTGGAGAGGAGCTGAGTTCCAGTCTCGCTGGCGGACAACCCCGCAAAGCCGCCTCACCAACCGAGGATCCCGCTCCTCCTCCTTCGGGGCTGCAGAGGCAGGCAGGGAGGTCGTTAGAAAGTCGGGGGGGGAGGGGGGTTGTGAGCCCCCCTGCTGGGCTTGGGTTCTGCGGGGGTGCCAAGGTTACCCAGGCTAGTCGCTCCCTCAGCTGCAAGCAGGAGTAGGGCACCTTTTGCAGTCTCACCCGCAACGCCCCCTCCCCACCCGAGGGTCCGGCTCCGGCTTCTTCGGGGCGACAGAGGCAGGCGGGGAGTTTGTGTGTGTGTAGGGGAGCTGCCTATCCTGGAGTCTGCCCTGCGGCCGCGCAGGTTGTCGCTCCGGCAGGGAAGGGAAGCAGGGAGGAAAAGAGGGGGAGGGAAAGAAAAATGATGCTACAAAAGTTTTTTTTGTTGCTAAATGTGATATTTCCAAAACAGAAGAGCCGAGTTGAGCCCCAGGCCGCCCCCCCCAGCCGCCCTGAAGGACCTCGCTGGGGAGGGGAGGCTCCAATGCTTGCAGGGGGGGGGGAGAAAGAGAGAACCCAAGAGACCCGGTTGCAAGCAGCCTCCGCACCCGTTTTTGCAAGGAAAAATCCCACGGGACCCTTTAGGGACCCTCCCCGGCCTCCCTCTATTCTAAGGGAGGGTGTCCGCTCTCCCCCGGCCCCTCCGTCCCTACCTCATCCTTGCAAGCTGCTCGCGCTTCGACTGCCTCTCCGGATTAACGGAACGGGCGCGAAAGGCTGGGCGGCTGCAGCCAAAGTTTCGTTTTCCCCCGTCGGAGTTCTTTGGAATATCGAAATCGAAAGCATCCGGAGAGGCGAGCGCTGAGGTTGTGCCATCGCTGAGCCCGAGTTATGCAAGCGACGAGCCCGAGTTTTCCTTTGTCTTGGCTGGTTTGTGAGTCGGTTTTCTTCGATTTGAGGGCGCCGCCCGTCTCGTCTAAGGCCGCCCGGATTTCGCGGCCAACCCGACCTGCTAGTAACCGCGTTCAGACGATTCCTCCCCCACCCCGCACGACCCTCGCTTCGTTTGAGCCTGTTGTAGGAAGCGGGGCGCTGCGGTTTCCCGAATCCAATTGGCCGGGGGGGGGTGTCGTCCCCCTGATTCTTAGACCCTCTCCAACCTCGGATGCCCGAAGGGAGGGGGGGGGGCTGAACACGGGCAGGGCTCGTCTTTGGGCGCGGCGATGCGCTTATCCACGACGGTGCGATCCTGTGCGGGGAAGCCAAATCCTTCGCTCCGAGAGCCAGAGGGGGAGGACGGCCGAGCCAGTCCCGGAGACCCGGAAAGTCCGCCCCCCCCGTACGGAAAAAAAAGTTTTCCTTTGAGCGGAGAGCCGTCAGCGGGCGTCCTTAGGATCGCTCTTGCGGTTGTCGGAAGTGGCCCTTTTTTGGGGGGGGGGGAGTCGCGAGGGATGGGCGAGTTTTGCAAATAATAATAATAATAATAATGACAGTAATGATGATAATAATAATAATAATTTATTAGATTTGTATGCAAAGAAGCGCAGCGTATTGAACCCCCCCCCCTCGGCGGGGAAGGCCAGCGCCCGATTCCTGCCTCGGGAAGCCGAAAATAAAAGCAGGGTTTCGTTTCGTCCCTCCCTCTTTTCTTTTTTTCCCTCCCCCCCCCAAGGGATGATTGTACGTGGATCACATGCTTCCCCTCCCACCGGCTCCGTTTGGGAGAACGAATATAAAACGTGCGGTCCAGAGGATTTTCGATGCGCTGCGCTTTCTTTCCTCTTTGCAAAACTCTGAGTCCTCGAAGGAAAGAGAAGAAAGAGGAAGAAAGACAGAGAGGGGGGAGGAAAGAGGGAGGGAAAGAGAGAGGGAGAGAAAGGGAGAGGGGGGAAAGAAATGGAGGGGAAGAGAGGGAGAGAGATAAGGGGGAGGGAGGGAAAGAAGAAAGGAAAGAAGGAGAAATCGGGTGGGAGGGAGGAAGTGAAAAACGGAAAGAGAAACAGGCAGAGTGAAGGAAAGCGAGAGAGAAATAGGGAAGGAGGGAAAGAGAGGAAGGGAAAGGGAGAGAAAGAGAAACAGGCAGAGAGAATGAAGGAACGAGAGAGAAAGAGGGAGGGAGGGAAAGAAAAATGATGTTACAAAAGTTTTTCTGTTTTATTGTTGCGAAACGTAATATTTCCAAAGAAGAAAAACAATTGAAGGGGCATAAAAGTGCAGGCGTCGCAGTTTTTCTTAGAACAATTTGCTGACCTCCGCCTAGTTTGTTATTCTTGGTAGCAAAACCTCATGATTCAGATTCAATTCTTGGTCCTCTGTCATCAGTCAAAGGGTTCGGGGTTGCAGTTTGGGCCCCGGGGTCCCTAAAAGGTTTGCTACCGCTGCGCCAGAGGGACCCTCGGCCACTACTCGAAGTGTGCGTGTGTGTGTGTGACAACGGGGAGCACCCGATTTTAAAGCAATCCACCATTACACACCCAAGCTCTCCCGCCCCAGCTTCCCTCCCTCTCCCCCCTCCTGGGGGGGGGCTGTTGCTCCCGAGGGATGGAAGACCTTGCTGTGCTTCGAGGGCGGGGTCTCTCTTCTATGGAGCCCCCGGGTGTTCATAAAGGACCCAGAGCCCCCACAGTGGCAACCTCGGCTGGTTTATTTTTCAGGATCACAAGCTGCAAGGATTGCAACACAGCGCACGCACACAGAAGTGCAAAAACAGCCACGCGGGAGACCCCTAAAGACCACCAAGAAGGGTAGGAAAGCTTCTAAGCGATCCTGAAGACCCCCCCCCCTCAGGATCGCTTAATCGCTCCGCTCAAAGGAAAACGTTTTTCTGGCTCCCGGAGCGAAGGATTTGGCTTTCCCGCACAGGATCGCGTCGTGGTGGATAAGCGCACCGCGTTGCATCAAATCGCGGCGCCCTGCCCGTCTTCAGCCCCCCCCTCCCACTCCGTCCGGGCATCCGAGGTTGGAGAGGGTCTAAGAACCAGGGGAACGACCCTCCCTCCCGGGCCCCTGGATTCAGGAAACCGCAGCCCCCCGTCTCCTCCAACAGGCTCAAACGAAGCGAGGGACGCGTAGAGTGCGTTTGGGGGGGGGGCAATCGTCTGAACGCGCTTACTAGCGTGTCGGGTCGTCCGTGAAACCCAGGCGGTTTTAGACGAGACGGGCGGCGCCCCCAGATCGAAGAAACACAAAGAAACCCGACCAAAGAACTAACCAAGCCAAAAGAAAAACTCGGGCTCATCGCCGACACAATCTCAGCGCTCGCCTCAAACGAAGCGATGCTCGCACGAAGTGCGGGGGATCGTCTGAACGCGGTTACTACCGGGTCGGGTCGCCCGTGAAACCCAGGCGGCCTTTGACGAGACGGGCGGCGGCCAAAATAGAAGAAACGCAAAGATGAACCTTGACCAAAGTCCATCCAACTCGGGCTCATCGCTGACACGTTCGCAACGGTGGCTTCTCCGGCTACTTTCACTTTCGCTTTCCAGAAGTGTGGGGGTGGGGGGGGAGAACGAAACTTTCGCCGCAGCCGCCGAGCCCTTCGCGTTGGTTCTGCTATTGCAGAGGCAGCCAGAACGCGAGCAGCGTGGAAGGATGAGGTAGGGACTGGGGGAGGGCTGAGCCCCCCCTAAAATAGAGGGAGGCCGGGGAGGGTCCCTAAAGCAGTGTTTCCCAACCTTGGCAACTTGAAGATATTTGGACTTCAACTCCCAGAATTCTGAGAGTTGAAGTCCAGATATCTTCAAGTTGTCGAGGTTGGGAAACACTGCCCTAAAGGGTCCTATGGGATCTTCCTTGAAAAAACGGGCAGGGAGGCTGCTTGCAAACCGGGTCTCTTGGTTTCTCTCTGATCCCGCTCCCCAGCGAGGTTCTTCAGGAGGGCTTGAGGTGGGGGGAGGCCGCTGGGGAGGCGGCCAGGGGCTCAACCCGGCTCTTCCAAGCCCGAAGGAGCCGGAGGCTACAACCTTGCATTGCAGAAGGGGCCGCCGGATTGTCCCCAGGATGGGTAGCTCCCCTCCTCTGCCCCACAATCCCCCCATTCCCCCGACAATCCGCCTGCTTGCCTCTGCAATCCAGAAAGAGCCAGAGCGCCCCCCCCCCCAGGTTGGGGAGGCGGCCTTTGCAGGGTTGTCTGCCAGCAAGACTGGAACTCAGCTCCTCTCCAACCCCAGAAACCCACCCAACCCAACCCCCGCACCGGGTTAGAGGTTCCTTATTCACCCACCCCCTGGGGGAGGGAGGGAGAGAGGCAGAAAGAGGGAACAAGGGAGAGAAAGAAACAGAGAGGGAGAGAAAGAGAGGCAGAGAGAATGACAGAGAAAGAGAGAGAAAGAGGAAAAAGAAGGCAGAGAGGTGAGAGAAAGAGGGAGGGAAAGAAACAGGGAAGGAGAGAGGCAGAGAGTGAGGGAAAAAGAAAGGGAGAGGCAGACAGGAGAGAAAGAGGGAGGGGAAGAAATGGAGGGAGGGAGAGAGAGGCAGAGAGTGAGGGAAAAAGAAAGGGAGAGGCAGACAGGAGAGAAAGGGAGGGAAAGAAATTGAGGGAGGGAGGGAGAGGCAGAGAGTGAGGGGAAAAAAGAAAAGGGAGAGGCAGAGGAGAGAAAGAGGGAGGGGAAGAAACAGGGAGGGAGGGGAAGTTAGAGAGGCAGAGCGAGTGAGGAAAAAAGAAAGAGGGAAAGAGACAGAGAGAAAGTGAGGGAGGGGAAGAGAGTGGCAGAGAGAGTGAGGGAAAAAGAAAGAGGGAAAGAGGCAGAGAGGGAAAGAGGGAGGAAAAGAAAGAGGGAGGGAGGGAAAGGAAAGAGACAGAGAGGGAGGGAAAAGGAGAGGGAAAGCAAGACGGAAACAGGCAGAGAAAGAGAGAGAGGCAGATAGAGGAAAGAGAAAGAGGGAGGGAAAGAAACAAATGGAGGAGGTGGGAAAGAGAGAGGCAGATAGAGTGAGGGAAAAAGAAAGAGGGAAACAAAGAGGGAAAGAAGCAGAGAGAGGGAGGGAAAGAAATGGAGGGAGAGAGGCAGAGAGTGAGGAAAAAGAGAAAGAGAGAGAGGCAGACAGAGGGGAGGGGAAGAAACAGGGATGGAGGAAAGGGAGTGAGGCAGAGAGAGTGAGGAAAAAAGGGGGAAAGAGGCAGAGAGAGAAAGGGAGGGAGGGAGGAAAGAGAGGCAGAGAGTGAGGAAAAAGAAAGAGAGGCAGAGGGAG
>NC_091955.1:97256997-97324497 GCF_031021105.1 Erythrolamprus reginae
AAGAGAGAAAGAAGGAGAGGGAGGGAAAGAAACGGGGGGAAGAGAGAGAGAGTCAGAGAAAGGGAGAGAAAGAAAATATTCCTGGTTCCAGTAGTAATATCAGCCTCATCAGTCATATCTCCATTATTATTCTTGCTGTTCATGAATTGCCAATTTATATTATCAAATGCTTTCCATGCATCCAAGAACATTATTGCCATTTGTTTCTCGGGGTGTTGTCCCTGCACCAGAGGGAGCTTCAGCCACTACTTGAAGTGGGTGTGACAGCCGAGAACATTGGATTTTAAGACAGTCCACCATTACACAACCACATTGCCCCTCCTGGGGGGCCTGATCCTCCCTAGGGGTCAAAGACCATGCTGTGCTTCAGGGGGGTTCTCTTCTATGGAGCCCCCGGGTGTTCGCAAGGGACCCAGAGCCCCCACAGTGGCAACCTTGGCTGTTCTGTGCCCACACCAGAAACCCAGCCAGCTTTATTATTCAGGATCATAAGCTGCAAAAGTTGCAACACACACACACACACATGAGGAAGGGGAAGAAGAGCAAAGTCAGCCACATGGGTAACTCCTAAAGACCCATCAAGGAGGGCAGGACAGCTCCTAACAAGGGTGAGCAGAGACGCCGTTCCGTGGATCTCCTCCCTGCAGAGAGGAGGCTACAACAGGGTCCCCTCCTTGGAAACTAGCTTCTTTGTAAGGCCCCAGAGAGTGGGCTCCCCATTTAAACAGCCCCTTGGCAGGTGGGGTTTGCTGCTCCCATTGCGATGTGTGCGCAGCTCTGGCACATGAGGGGACGCGCGTGCATGCGAGATTTGGGCAGGTTTTTTGCTTCCGTGCATGCGCAGAGGCAACAAATACCAAAATCTCGCACGTGTGTGCATCCCCTTGCAAGATTTTGCTCCCTGCGCATGTGCAGAATCAAAACTTCACTCAGACATACACGAGCAAATGCCAGAGCTGCGTGTGAAGGTCAGTTTTCACTACCGGTGCGATGGTGTCAACCATACCGGTAGGAACCCACTACTGTTCCTCAGAGAATCGAGGGTCCAGATGGTGGCAGGGTCTGTTTCCCCATGAGTAGCCAAACTTGGTCAGGTTCATCTGTTCTGGGCAGCTCCGTTTGTGTATATGAGTACACGACAAAAACACAAGTACAAAAATAGCCACAAACACACACCCAGGGCAGGTGTCCTTCAACTCTCACTCAGGTGTTTTGTCTTCTCCCCCCTAGCAGACCCCTGAAGGAGAAGCTCCAGCGCCTGCAGTGTCACTTCACCTGGGACTTTGAGATCAAAGACAAGATAAACTTCAGACACACCCCAATTACTCTGGATCTCCGCCTGGAGCACGGCCCCCTCCGTAACCGGGGTACCTACCTGGCCCTGAAGGCCTACCTGCGGCACCTGGAGGGGAGCCCCAAAGAGGCCCTGGCCATCCTGCAGGCAGCCCAGGAGATCTTGAGGAAGGAGGCTCAGGGGACCTTCTCACGCCAGATCCTGCTGATATATGGGAACTATGCTTGGATCTACTACCACTTGACCGATTATGAGAAGGTGGACTTCTACTTGGCTCAGATATGCCAGATCTGCAGGGACCTCTCCAGCTCTGAGCCCTACTCGGCCCTCATCCCAGAGGTCTACGCCCAGAAGGGCTGGTCCCTCTTAGCCATTGGATTCCGGAATGGCCTTCTGGCCAAGGAATGTTTCCAGAAAGCCCTGGAACTGCAGGAACCAAGTGTGGAGCTGCAGGAGGGCCTATCCTTCTCCACGTTTGCTTCCTGGGCACACTCCTACGATGAGAAATTACAGGAAGAAGGCCAGAAGTTGCTGGAAGGGCTGATCCATAGCGACCCTGAGAATTATGAAGCCAAAGTATACATGGCACAGATTATCCGCACGAAGGACCCTAAAAGAGCACGGCAAATTGCCAGCGATGTGGTCCAGAATACTCTGAATCTCAACCCAGAACTCCTAAGATATGTGTCCAAGGTTTATAGGGGCCCCTTTCTCCCCCAGGCCATTTCCACCCTGAAGAAGGCCATCGCCCTCTGCGGGGATTACTATCTCCTGCACTACGACCTTGGCATCTGTTACACGACTCTCTTAGATCGAGGATCTGAAGAGAACCGAGCGGAGATTGTGGAGGACGCCATCAGGTGCATCAAACGGTCTCTGGAGACCAATCCTGAATCCTTTTTTTCCCGGCTGAAGCTGGCAGAGCTGTACGGAGAAAGATGCCCCCTTTATGAGGAGGAGATCTACCTGAGCATGATGGAGGAACTGCCAACTGCCAGCAAGAGATGCCAGGAGTCTTTCTACCTGCACTGGGGAGATTTCCTCCTCCGAAAGAAGGGGCAGAGGCAGGCAGCGCTGCAGGCATACGAGGCCTCCTTGGAGGTGCCAGGAGACCACCCTCTAAAGCAGATACAACTGGAACAACGTCTGAAAGAGCTGGCCTGGGCCTTCCGTTTGGAAGGTGAGATGGAACAAGAGAGAGCTGTCGTCAGTCTGTTGCGCGCAGTGGCAGCAAAGCGTCAGGAGGCGCCATCTGCAGGCCTTGCCTCACCCTCACGCAACTCTCCCTAGGAGCCAGCTGGGAATATCGGGGTGCTTAAACTCCATAGGGGTGCTGGCCCTGAACTGCTCCTTCCTGGGGCATTGATGAAAAGCAATCTAATGTTGGTGACACCCTCTCCTCTTCCTTTTCCTCTCTTTATTGCATGAATACTCCAGGGTGCACTCCGGACAATTCTACAACCCCCTTCTGTTTGCAGATACAAACCAAGCTACAACATACAGTATTGTGCCAGGCTTTACGAGTCGGCACTTAAAATCCATCCAAGTGAGACTGGCACCAGAAAGTAGAATTAAGAGGTTTCCAAACTTTGGTAGGTTTAAGACTTGTGGACTTCAACTCCCAGAGTCCCTCAGGTCTTCTGGATGAAGGATTCTAGGAGTTGAAGTCCACAAGTCTTAAATTTGCCAAGGTTGAAGACCCTTGATATAGTTCCTCAAAGTGGAGTGCTCTGTGTTGGGCTACCAAAATTTTTTACTACCATACTGTGGGCCTGGCTTATACAGGATGCCCTGTATTTTCTTTCAATATCCTTTAGTGTAAATTGGGTGCTCTGGGGTGGTGCTCCATTTTTGCTACCCCACTGCATCCCCTCCCCATCCAGGCAGCTCCTCACCCCTGCTTTTCCCCTAGCGCCATGTAATGCTCCTATTCTTCCCTTTTTTGGTCTTTTGTTGTTATAGCTTCTTAATAACTTTTAGCTTTCCAAAATTGTTATTGTCTTGATTTTGTTGTATTTTTAATTACCTGCACCTCACTGTCCTTATGGGATACTTTGACCATAATAAAGACGGGATTGCTGTCAGGCATTTAATCCTGAGATCATCTTTCTTGCCTTTCTCCTCTTAAGCACAGCTTTCACTTGTAAAGTTCTGGAGGCCGCTAGAGGGCTGTTAAAATAGTAGGAATTTAAAGGAACGGTTGCTAAATATGCTGTGTACACTATAAAAAGGAGCTGTCATTGCTAGGTAGCTCAGTTCCTGTCACAAATTACTTGTCGTCAGCTGTTATTAAAAGTTACTGCTGTCCCTCAGAGGTTGCCTGAGTGTTTATTTCTACTACCCTTTACTTGGTGATGAAGGTGGGATCACCCAGTTTGAACGATCGACCTTGGAGTGGTATCCCACTGGGGAATGGTGGGGTAGAAGGCTGTAGCCTGTCCAAGGTGATGTGTAACTTGTGGGCCATAAGTAATTCTGCCGGCAACTTATTGGTTGATATGCACAGTGTATTGGGACATAAACAATTTGGTGATTCTCCTATGCCAATCCTCATGGTGGAATTTACAAAGGGTATCTTTGGTGATCCGCACTGTTCGGTCTACTGATCCACTTCTGGCAAGGTGATATGGAGCAATGAGCCAGTGGTGAATGCCTAGCCCAGAGAGGTAGCCCTCGAACTTGGCCGAGGTGAATTGGGTGCCATTATAGGAGACCACCAAGTCTGGGTATCCATGAAGTGCAAAAAGGGAGCTCAGACAGGGTATTATGGCATCCAATGTGGTGGAACTAATCAAGGAAACTGGAAACCCCTTTGAAAAAGCATCAACAATGATCAGGAACTTATGGCCCTGTAATGGGTCCACTAGGTCAATATGCAATTGAGTCCATGGCCCAGTTGGATTTTCCCACTCCAGGGGCTGGGACTGGAGAGGGGCCACCCACGTTTCCTGGTGGGATGTACATAACCCCACCCTCTCCTCCACGTCCTTGCCAAGGCCAGGAAACCAGACACGCCCACGCGCCAAGGCCTTCATGCACACGACCCCTGGGTGGCCCCTGTGCAGCGTATCCAAAATGGACTTTCAAAACTGCTCCCCCACAACCAGCACCCCTCCATAATAGATAACTCCGACTTCCTAGCCAAGAAGGGGGCAAACACAGGGGAGTCGTGATGCTTTGGCCAACCCCTTAGGACCCAGGTCATTACAGTGGACAACGTACGGCCTTTAACAATGGCTCTGGCCAAGTTAGCGGCATTGATGGGAATCAGTGAGTCAGGGGTTGCCAGAACAGTAGAAGCCAGGGCTGAATCTTCCAAGGCAGCAAGTAATGAGCACCGACTAAGTGTGTCAGCATGCACAATATGTTTTCCGGGGTGTTAGATTAGCAATAGAAGTAGTTAGCAAAGAAAACAGTCCAGCATGTCATCCGTGGAGGCATCACCTGGGGACTCTGACGATCGCCGACTAGAAGACCGAGAAGAAGCTGATTGTGCATGACAAGATCAAACTCCCTACCATACAGGTCATGGTTGAACCGGTGGAACCCTGAGACCAAAGCCAGTGCCTCTCTGTCTATTTGGCCATATTTGTGTTCAGGTCCAACAAGACTGCAGGAAAAGAAGGCAATGGGGGCTTCAGCACCATTAGATAAAAACAGTGACTGATGACCACCCCCACTCCGTATGGAGAGGCATCATAGGTAAAAACCAAAGGTCAGTGAGTACTATACTGGGCTAGCACTGCATTTGAAGTAAGATTGTGTTTGACAGCAGCAAAAGCATGCTGCTCGTTGGGACCCCAACGCAAAGGAACCCCCTTGTATAGTAGATGGTGGAGAGGGTTAATTTCCTGCACTTCACTGTCCTTACGGGGTTCTTTGACGATAATAAAGACTGAATTGCTGGCAGTTAAACTTGAGATCATCTTTCTTGCCCTTCTCCTCTTAAGTACAGTTGCCACTAATGTACCCCCACATGCCCAGGTTTCCAGCGGGATTATTAGGGGACATCAGTCCTGGGACTCTGTCCCAGATTTTGTGTATGTGTGTTTGTTTCCATTGATATCCTTCGGTCTTGAAAGACCATGGTATCACGGTCCTTCCTTCCTTCCTTCCTTCCTTCCTTCCTTCCTTCCTTCCTTTTTTCTTTCGTTCATGGTGCAATGGTTAGAATGCAGTATTGCAACCAGACTGCCCACTGCCAGCAGTTCTATCCTGACCAGCTTAAGGTTGACTCAGTCTTCCATTCTTCCGAGATGGACCCAGATTGTTGGGGGCAAAAAGCTGATTAGAGTGGGCTGTAAAAGCACTGTGAAGGAGTATAAAACTCTAAGGGCTATTGGTATTGCTACTATAATGATGGATTTCCAGTCTCTCCATAGATGTGTCAAACACCAATAGGTTTTGGAGTTGGCTTGTGGGGCCATCCCAGAAAGGTTTCTGCTCCTGAGGGTGGTCTCCTGGCACTTACGGAGGAGGAAATCCCCCCCAGTGCAGGTAGAAAGACTGCTGCCATCTCTTGCTGGTGGTTGGCAGCTCCTCCATCAGACCCAGGTAGATCTCCTCCTCGTAAAGCTGGTGTCTTTCTCCATACAGCTCTGCCAGTTTCAGCCGTGAAAACACGGATTCAGGATTGGTCTCCAGAGACTGTTTGATGCACCCGATGGTGTCCTCCAGGATCTCTGCTCGGTTCCCCTTGGATCCTCAATCTAAGAGAGTCATGCAAGAGATGCCAAGGTCGTAGTGCAGGAGAGAGTAATCCCAGCAGAGGGCGATGGCCTTCTTTGAGATGGAAATGCCCTGGGGGAGAAAGGGCCCCCTATAAACTTTGGCAGAAATTCTTAGGAGTTCTGGGTTGAGCTGTTCTCGATCACATTATTGGCAAGGTGCCAAGCTGCCACTCAGCTCTCACATGTGGCTCCTTGTAGTTGTAGCATGCACATCAGCCATGCACTGGGCAACAGCTACAACAGGCTGGCCAAACCAGGTTGAGAGTTGGGACTTGTCTATCAGATTCTGGCAGACTGAGCAGGTGAAACCTACTAGGATGGTCATGAAGGTGGTCTCCACAAGCGATGTGGCCCGCTAAGAGCACAGCAAGACACGGAAGATGCCCTGGTCAACCATTAGGAGAAGGGTTGACTGCAAACCTTCACTGCCTTGTGGCTCTATCCATCATTGGAAAAGGCGTCAGGAGTAAACCTTGAGGCCAAATCCAGAGTGTTCTGCCGGCGTGTTTCAACTGCCCATAATTACAGGGTAATTAGTCCAGGAAGACACACACCACACGATAAACGGAAAACACAAAAGTTTTTATAAACAGAAAAACAGAAACAGCTCCCTTTTTAAATGTCAATGGGGTTTTCTGGTACACACAAGGCACAGGTTAAATACAATCCAATTGCTCACCCAATAACTGGGAAATTGAGTCTAATTCTAAAGTCCAGAGAGTCCACATACAATCTTGAACAGCACAAAAACCACAATCTTGACAAAACAATGAATCAGATAAACTGCCATGAGGCTAAAACACCAGGTTGCACTTTTATCTGTAGCACTAATTACAGCAGCCCCACCTAACCACAGGTGGCCTCATTTTCTCTTGTAATAATCCTTCAGTTGTTGTCTCCTATGCATCATTCTACGCATGTGTGGATGTGTCATTAATTCTTGTTCAGAATCCAGGGATGATACAGATGATTGATCTCCTCCTGGGCTGTCTGCCAAACTCCCCTCTTCCCTGTCACTCACGCTTCCTTGGTCAGAGGAGGCTTTGTCGGCAGATTCCATCGGGAGCAAAACAGGCCTGCAGCATGTGGATGTCTCCCCCACATCCACCTGCACATTCCTTGGGGCAGGAGCTGGGCCAGAGCTAACCACAACACCAGAGCCAGAGTCCTGAAAACAGTTCGTGACTGTACAGCCACATTCTGATAACTCCTGTGACGTAGCTGGAACCCATCGTATTGGCCTTTGCTATTCCATGGGATAATTCCAGAGATGTGGAGAGGGGGGGATCTGTTGCTTGGGTAACGGTCTATTCTACATACTAACCTACCCAGGTTTCATGCTCCAGGGAGTCCAGAGCATGATACCATGGCCTTTCGAGACCGAAGGATGCCAATGGAAACACACACACACACACAATCTGGGATAGAGTCCCAGGACTGAGGTCCCCTAATAATCCCACTGGAAACCTGGGTGTGGGAGGGGGGCGTTAGTGGCAGCTGTACTTAAGAGGAGAAAATCTCAAGATTAACTGCCTGACAGCAACCCAGTCTTTATTATAGTAGAAGAACCCCATAAGAACAGTGAAGGGCAGGCAATTAAAAATACAACAAAATCAAGAAAATAACAATTTTGGCAAGCTAAATGTTATAAGATATCAAGAATTGTCCTCAGATGCGAATTCCAGGTATAGTTATAAATGAAAAGGCAATAGCTTTACTCAAGCCATTATTCACCTCCACCTGCACATGGTCCGGTAATGGCTCTACTACATTGCTGAAAGAGTCAGAGACAAAGAGAGAGGAGGGGAGGAAAAGAGAGTGAGAGAAAGACAGAAACAGAGGCAGAGAGAATGAAAGGGAGAAAGAGGGAGGGAAAGAGAAAGAGAGAGGGAGGGAGGAAAAGAGAAGCAGAGAGAGGGAGACAAAGGGAAAGAGAGTGAGAGAAAGAGAAACACAGAGATAAGGAAGAAAAGAGAGAAATAGGGAGGAAGGGAAAGAAACAGAGGCAGAGAGAATGAAAGAAAGAGAAAGAGAGGGGGACAGAGGGACCTTACAAAAGTTTTTTCTTTCTTTTTGTTGTTAAACATAATGCAGAAAAACAATCGAAGGGGCATAAAATGCATATTCATCCCGTTTTTCTTAGAACAATTAGCTGAACTCCGCCTTGTTTATCATTTTGGGTAGCAAAACCACATGAATCAGGTCCAATTGTTGGTCCTTTGCGATCAAAGGGTTCGGGGTTGCAGTTTGGGCCCCGGGGTCTCTAAAAGATTTGCTACCGCTGCGCCAGAGGGACCCTCGGCCACTACTTGAAGTGTGTGCGTGACAATGGAGAGCATCGGATTTTAAGGCAATCCACCATTACACAGCCAACCCGCCCCCTACTTCTCTCCCTCCCCCCCTCCTGGGGGGGGGCTGTTGCTCCCGAGGGATGAAAGACCATGCTGTGCTTCGGAGGGGGGGGGGGTTTCTATGGGAGATCCCTAAAGGCTACCAAGGAGGGCAGAAAAGCTTCTAAGCTTAGCCGCTCCGCTCAAAGGAAAACTTTTTTTCCCGACGGAGGGGTTCCGGATCGCCGGGAATGGCTCGGCCGTGCTCCCCCTCTGACTCCTGGAGCGAAGGATTTGGCTTCCCCGCACAGGATCGCATCGTGGTGGATATGCGCATCGCGCCGCATCCAATCGCCGCTCCCGGAGGCGAGCCCTGCCCGTGTTCTGCCTACCCCGGTCCGGGCACCCGTGGGTGGGTGGGGGGATGGGGATCTTATAAACAGGGGGACGACCCCCACCCACCCCCATCCCGGCCGCCTGGATTCGCAGCCCTCGCCTCCTACATCAGGCTCAAACGAAGCGTGAAACCAAGCGGCCTTAGACGAGACGGACGGTGCTCTCAAATCGAAGAAAACAGACCAACAAACTAACAAGACAAAAGAAAAACTCGGGCTCATTGCTGACACAGTCAGAGCGCTCGGCTCAAACGAAGCGAGGGTCACTACGAGTGCGGGGGATCGTCTGAACGCGCTTACTAGCGGGTCGAGATTTGCCCGTGAAACGAGGCGGCCTTAGACGAGACAGACGGGGCCCCAAAGTCGAAGAAACACAAAAACAAAACAAACCTGAACAAAAGAAAAAGGCCAATCAGACTCGGGCTCATAGCGGACCCCTTCTCAGCTCTGGCCTCTCCGGCTACTTTCACTTTCGATTTCCAGAACGCAGGAAAAGGAAAATTTCGCTACACCTGTCGGGCACTTCGCGTTGGTTCTGCTAATCCCCAGAGGCAGCCGGAGAGCGAGCAACGTGGAAAGATGAGGTAGGGATGGAGGGGCTGGAGAGGTACCCCCCCTTAAATAGAGGGAAACGGGGAAGAATCCCTAAAAGGAATTTAGGGAAGCCACTTCCTTGCAAAACGGCTGGGGAGGCTGTTGCAACCTGGTGTCTTGTGTCCTCTCTCTCTCTCCCCCTCACAAATATTGGCGCCTCCCCTCCCCAGCGAGGTCCTGCTCCTGCAAGGCGAGCCTGTGACCCCTGTATTTCAGGGGAGTGAGAAGGAGGGGGGCAGTGGGGAAGCGGCCTGGGGCTCAACCCGGCTATTCCAGCCCCAAAGGAGTTGGAGCTACACAATCCCCCCACCAGACAATTTGCCTGCCTGCCTCTGCAACCCCAAAGGAGCCAGAGCGGGACACTCGGTTGCCCGCCAGGGAGACTGGACCTCAGCTCCTCTCCAGCCCCAGAAACCCCCTCAGACCCTCCCTCTGGCTTCCTCTGCATGGAAGGGGACTTTGTCATTGTGGGCATCCACCCTGGCACCTGCATTGGGTTGGGGGTTCCTTCCCCCACCCCCACAGGACCTTTCCCCTCTCACCCAAATGTCTTCTCTCCCCCTCCCCACAGACCCCTGAAAGAGAAGCTCCAGCGCCTGCAGTGTCACTTCACCTGGGACTTTGAGGTCAAAGACAAGATGAACATCAAACACACCCTAATTATTCTGGATCTACACCTGGAGCACCGCCCCTTGCGTAACAGGGGTACCTACCTGGCCCTGAAGGCCTACCTGGAGGGGAGCCCCAAAGAGGCCCTGGACATCCTGCAGGAAGCCAAAGAGACCCTGAGGAAGGAGGCTCAGGGGACCTTCTCACGCCAGGTCCTCCTGGTGTACGGGAATTATGCCTGGATCTACTACCACTTGACTGATTATGACAAGGTGGACCTCTACTTGGTTCAGATTCACCAGATCTGCCGGGACCTTTCCAGCCCTGAGCTCTACTCGGCCCTGATCCCAGAGGTCTACGCCCAGAAGGGCTGGTCCCTCTTAGCCATGGGTTTCCGGAACGGCCTGCTGGCCAAGGAGTGTTTCCAGAAGGTCCTGGAACTGCAGGAACCAAGCATGGAGCTGCAGGAGGGCCTGGCCTTCTCCACCTTCGCTTCCTGGATACATTCCTACGATGAGAAGTTTCAGGAAGAAGGCCAGAAGTTGCTGGAGGAGCTGATCCGCAGCCACCCTGAGAATTATGAAGCCAAAGTATACCTGGCACAGATTATCGGTAGCAAAGATTATGATAGAGCGTGGAAAATTGCCGACGATGTAGTCCAGAACACTCTCAACCCAGAACTCCTAAGAATTGCTGCCAAGATTTATAGGGTTCACTCTTTCCCCCAGGCCATTTCCACCCTGAAGAAGGCCATTGCCCTCTGCGGGGATTACTCTCTCCTGCACTACGACCTTGGTATCAATTACATGAGACTCTCAGAAAGATCCGGGGCAAACCGAGTGGAGATATTGGAGGAAGCCATCGTGTGCATCAAACGGTCTCTGGAAACCAATCCTGAATCCGTGTTTTTCCGGCTGAAGCTGGCAAAGTTCTACGGAGAAAGATGCCCGCTTTACGAGGAGGAGATCTACCTGAGCGTGATGGAGGAACTGCCAACTGCCAGCAAGAGATGCCAGCAGTCTTTCTACCTGCATTGGGGAGATTTCCTCCTCCGAAAGAAGGGGCAGAGGCAGGCAGCGCTGCAGGCATACGAGGCCTGCTTTGAGGTGCCAGGAGACCACCCTCAGGAGCAGAAGCAACTGGAGCAACGTCTGAAAGAGCTGGCCTGGGCCTTCCATTCGGAAGGTGAGATGGAACAAGAGAGAGCTGTCCTCAGTCTGTTGCGCGCAGTGGCAGCAAAGCGTCAGGAGGCGTCATCTGCAGGCCTTGCCTCACCCTCACGCAACTCTCCCTAGGAGCCAGCTGGGAATATCGGGGTGCTTCAGCTCCATGTGGGTGGTGCCCCTGAGTTGCTCCTTCCTGGGGCATTGATGGAAAGCAATCTAATGTTGGTGACACCCTCTCCTCTTCCTTTCCCCTTCTTTATTGCATGAATACTCCAGGGTGCACGCGGGACAATTCTACAACTCCCTTCTGTTTGCAGATACAAACCAAGCTACAACCTACAGTATTATGCCTGGCTCAATACGTGTCGGCCCTTAAAATCCATCCGAGTGTGAATTGTGTCAGAAATTAGAATTAAGAGGTTTCCAAACTTGGTAACTTTAAGACTTGTGGACTTCAACTCCCAGAATCCCTCTGGTCTTCTTGCTAAAGGATTCTAGGAGTTGAAATCCACAAGTGGTTCTCCTCCTACCTCTCTGGCCGGTCGCAGTCGGTGTTAGTGGGGGGCCAGAGGTCGACTCCTAGGTTTCTCCCTTGTGGGGTGCCTCAGGGGTCGGTCCTCTCCCCCCTGCTATTCAACATCTACATGAAACCGCTGAGCGAGATCATCCAAGGACATGGGGTGAGGTATCATCAATATGCGGATGATACCCAGCTTTACATCTCCACCCCATGCCCAGTCAACGAAGCGGTGGAAGTGATGTGCCGGTGCCTGGAGGCTGTTGGGGCCTGGATGGGTGTCAACAGACTCAGGCTCAACCCGGATAAGACGGAGTGGCTGTGGGTTCTGCCTCCCAAGGACAATCCCATCTGTCCGTCCATCACCCTGGGGGGGGAATTATTGACCCCCTCAGAGAGGGTCCGCAACTTGGGCGTCCTCCTCGATCCACAGCTCACATTAGAACAACATCTTTCAGCTGTGGCGAGGGGGGCGTTTGCCCAGGTTCGCCTGGTGCACCAGTTGCGGCCCTATCTGGACCGGGACTCATTGCTCACAGTCACTCATGCCCTCATCACCTCGAGGTTCGACTACTGTAATGCTCTCTACATGGGGCTACCTTTGAAAAGTGTTCGGAAACTTCAGATCGTGCAAAATGCAGCTGCGAGAGCAGTCATGGGCCTACCTAGGTATGCCCATGTTTCACCATCACTCCGCAGTCTGCATTGGTTGCCGATCAATTTCCGGTCACAATTCAAAGTGTTGGTTATGACCTTTAAAGCCCTTCATGGCATCGGACCAGAATATCTCCGAGACCGCCTCCTGCCGCACGAATCCCAGCGACCGATTAGGTCCCACAGAGTGGGCCTTCTCCGGGTCCCGTCAACTAAACAATGTCGGTTGGCGGGCCCCAGGGGAAGAGCCTTCTCTGTGGCGGCCCCGGCCCTCTGGAACCAACTCCCCCCGGAGATTAGAACTGCCCCTACTCTTCCTGCCTTCCGTAAACTCCTTAAAACCCACCTTTGCCGTCAGGCATGGGGGAACTGAAACATCTCCCCCTGGGCACGTTTAATTTATGCATGGTATGTCTGTGTGTGTGACTGTTAGCATATGGGGTTTTTTAAATATTTAAATATTTTAAATTTGTCTGATTGCTTATGATTTGTTTTTACATGTTGTGAGCCACCCCGAGTCTTCGGAGAGGGGCGGCATACAAATCTAAGTAATAAATAAATAAATAAATAAGTCTTAAAGTTGTGAAGGTTGGAGATCCTTGATATAGTTTCTCAAATTGGAATTGCTCTGTGTTGTGGTAGATTCCGTGTGCCATACACTGTCCCTTTCCCCTACGGCCATCTCATGCTCCTACTCCTCTTCTTCCTTTTTTGGTCTTTTGGTCATTATAAATACCTTCTTATAACTTTTAGCTTTCCAAATTATTGTCTTGATTTTGTTGTATTTTTAATTACCTGCACTTCACTCTCCTTATGGGGTTCTTTGGTCATAATACAGACTGGATTGCTGTCAGGCATTTAATCCTGAGATCATCTTTCTTGCCTTTCTCCTCTTAAGCACAGCTTCCACTTGTAATGTTCCGGAGAGCTGCTAGAGGGCTGTTAAAATAGCAGGAATTTAAAGGAATGGTTGCTAAGTATGCTGTGTACACTACAAACAGGAGCTGTCATTGCTAGGTAGCTCAGTTCTTGTCACAAATTACTTGTCAGCTGTTATTAAAAGTTACTGCAGTTCCTCTAAAGATGCCTGTTTATTTCTACTACACTGCACTTAGCGACCAAGGTGGGATCACCCAGTTTGAACGATTGATCCTGGGGAATGGTGTCCCATGGGGGAATGGTGGCATAGAAGTGGTGTAACCTGTCCAAGGCGATGAGTAACTTGCAGCCCATAAGTAATTCTGCCGGTGACTTATTGGTGGACATGGACGGAATAGAGTGTTGGGACATAAGCAATTCGGTGATTCTCCTGTGCCAATCCCCGTGGTGGAATTTACGAAGGGTATCTTTGGTGATCCGCACCATTTGCTTTACCAATCCATTGCTTGCAGGGTGCCACGGAGCTATGAGCCAGTGGTGAAGGCTTAGCTGGAGAGGTAGCCCTTGAACATGGTGGAGGTGAACTGGGGGACATTATAGGAGACCACCAAGTCTGGTACCCATGAGATGCAAAAAGGAAACTCAGGCAGCGTCTTAAGGTATCCGATGTGGTGGAACTCATCAAGCAAACCTGAAACCAATTTGAAAAAGCATTGACAACGATCAGGAACCTATGGCCCTGCAATGGGCATGCTAGGTCGATATGCAATTGAGTCCATGGCCCAATTGGATTTTCCCATTCCAGGGACTGGGACCTAAGAGGGACCTCCCACCTTTCCTGGTAGGGTATGCACAATGCCACCCTCTCCTCCACGTCCTTGTCAAGGAACCTTGTAATGGGCCCCAACTAAGCGCATCAGCATGCAGTATGTGTTTTCCGGGGCAGTAGACGATAGTAGTTGGCAAGGAAAACAGTCCAGTGCATCATCCGTGGAAACATCACCTGGGGGCTCTGACAATCACCAACTAGAAGACCCAGAAGAGGCTGATGGTCCATGACAAGTCAAACTCCCTACCATAAAGGTAGTGGTAGAAATGGCGGACCACTGCAGCCAAAGCCAATGCCTCTCTGTCTATTTGGCCATAGTTGGGTTCAGGCCCATCGAGAGTACGAGAAAAGGTGATGGGGGCTTTAGCAGCTAGGTAAACGGTGGCTGAGGACCTCCCCCACCCTGTATGGACAGGCATCGCAGGTCAAAACCAAAGGTAAATGAGTGCTATACTGGGCTGCCACCATATTTGAAGTAAAATTGTGTTTGACAGCGGCGAAAGCGTGCTGTTTGGTGGGGCCTCAACACAAAGGAACCCCTCTGTCTATTAAACAGTGCAGAGGGTTATTTTCATGATTTTGTTGAATTTTTAATTGCCTGCACCTCAGTCTTCGACCATAATAAAGACTAGACTGTTGTCAGGCAGTTAATTTTGAGATCCTCTTTCTTGCCTTTCTCCTCTTAAGTATAGCTGCCACTAATGCACACAAACACAGAAGCATAGGTTTCCAGTGGGATTATTAGGGCACATCAGTCCTGGGATTCTGTGCCAGATTGTGTGTGTGTGTGTGTGTGTTTCCATTGGTATTCTTCAGTCTTGAAAGACCATGGCATCATCTTCCTTCCTTCCTTCCTTCCTTCGCGGTGCAGTGGTTAGAATGCAATATTACAACCAGACTCTGCCCATTACCAGCAGTTCGGACCTGACTGACTCCAGGTTGACTCAGCCTTCCATCCTTCTGAGGGGGGTCAAATGTTGGGGGCAAGAGGCTGATTCTGTAAACTGCTTAGAGAGGGCTGTAAAAAACACTGTGAAGCAGTATGTAAGCCTAAGGACTATTACTATTGCTACTATAATGATGGGTTTCTAGTGTCCCCGTTGTGTCAAACATGGATAGGCTGTGGAGTTGGCACTTGGGGAAATCCCAGAAATGCCAAGGGACCAGCCCTTGCCTCCCCGGGCCCAGCCATGCCCACCCAGTCAGCCATGCCAACCAGCCAGGCCCACTCTCGACTCCAATGGGCAATCTAAGTGATGTGGCCCACAACAGGATGGGGTTTGACACCCCTGCAGTAGACTACAAAGAACACTTGCAGGAACTGGATATGTGTCATTTAATGAAAAGAAGGACTAGTAGATTCCCATTATTTGAGGGGCTACCATAAAGAAGAGGGGGGGGGGTGTTTGGCCTATTTTCTGAACCGTTCAAGTGCAGGGCAAGGAGCAATGGATGGAAACCAATCAAAGAGACAAGCAACCTAGAACCAAGAAGAAATTTCCTGACAGTGAGAACCATTAAGCAGCGGAACTACTTGCCTCCAGAAGTTGTGGGTGCTCCAACACTGGAGAGACTGGACAACCATTTGCCTGAACAGGGGGGGTTAGACTAGAAGACTCCAGGATCCCTTCCAATTATGCCATTTGGTCACTTCTATTGACTGCAGTTGAGGATAGTGGTACAGGTGGCAGCCTAGAAACAAGGATGTTCTGAGTCCCACCTTGGGCACGAAATTAGGTGGGTGATTATGGGGAAGGCTTCTATGAGAACCCCCACCTCCTTGATTGAAAGCCCAGATGATATTGGACTACAATTTCCAGAATCCTCAGCCAGTGTGGCCCACAACGGGGAGGTATATCTGACATTCTCCTACTCAGAGAAGGTGTCCCAGGACACCTGCTCAGCAAAAAGCCAGATGGATTGAAAACAGGTTCCAACAGGTTCCAACAGGTGCCAGCAAGGAGTTGGGGAGCCCCTCCAGATCGCTCTGGATTACCGTATTTTTCAGAGTATGAGACACAACTTAGTTTTTAGGGAGGAAAATAGGGGAAAAAACTTTCTTACCAGGTTTTCATCTGGCTAGCATTCCTTGGCCAGCACATTATTTTATCCCCTGGTTAGGACTTTAAAAAAAACTTTATTGGGAGAGAGTAACAATGAAAGAGATCGCAAGCCAGTAAGAGCTGGGAACATCATTAGCACCTGGAAAGGAATATTCAGAGCAAGTAGAGCAGTGGAAAAAATCCTGCAAAGACTTAGGGCTTGGAAAACATTCTTGGCAGAGAGAAACAATGAAAGAGTTTGCAAGCTGGTAAGAAGTGAGAACATTGTTAGGACCTGGTTAGGGCTGGAAAGAAACTTACTCGGAGCAAGTTAGAGGAATGAAATAAAACCCTGCAAAGACTTAAGGCTTGGAAAACATTCTTCACAGAGAGAAACCATGAAAGATCCTGCAAGGGAAGAGCTGGAAAGATCCTTAGCACCTAGTTAGGGCTGGAAAACAAAATGTGATGTTCAGAGTATAAGACGCACCCCAATTATCAGCCTCTTTTAGGGAGGAAAATGGAGCACCTTATATTCTGAAAAATACGGTAGGCTGCTGCCATGAGAAGAGCACTTTGCAATTAGACAATATACCGCAAGAATGGTGTTTTCTCGTCCGCTTGGTTCACGGAAGGTGAGAGGAGATCCCAAAGATGCCTGTGTGTGTAGGTATGTGTGAGTGAGAATGTGCATGTGTGGTTTGTGATTTGAGTTCGGAGGCCCAGTACAAAAAGGGAGAGGGAGGGAGAATTGTGTATATCTCTTACCTATAATGCAATCACACACTTTTCCCAATGATTTGGTCTTGCCTCATTAATTGTGGTTCATCATTCAAAGTTTCTGCACCTTCTGGAAATGTTGGGTGGAAACTCTCGTTCCTGAGCCCTGGAGCCCAGATTTCCCAAGAATCCATGACGGGGGGGGGGAGCTTCTGCCCTTCCAAATTACATCAGTTGACCCTCCCTTCTCCCGAGGGAGAGTGCACCACCAAGGCAGCTCTCTCTCTTTCTCTCTGTGTGTGTGAACCTGTGTGTTGCATTTCAGTAGGTGAAGAAGGTCCCCGTTGAAGGTCCACAGCTGTCCCAGAATGGAGTGGAGACCAAGGAAGGTAGCTCTCCCGCGCTGGTCCAGTTTAGAGGGAGCCGTGGATGATGGGTGGACAGGACTCCGGGAGGATGCAGTGGGCCTGGTGCTCCACCAAGCCCGCTGGGCATTGGCAGCCTGGCACGCAGGGCTTAAAGCAGTGGGACTCCAGCGCCCCCAAAGGCACGGCGTGGTTGAAGCAGGTCTTGGGGCAGGGAGGGCCGCACTCGTCAAAGACGTAGCCCCGCTCTTGGGGGCAGCCCACCGCTGTGGGGAAATAGAAGCAGGGGATTAGCAGCGGGAAGGAGGGAGGGGACCATGGGATAGGGCTGTACCAGGTAGGGGTTCCTGCTTTCTACCGCTACTGGTGTGGTTGTGCGTGCAGTTCTGGGGGGCTGGCATGCGTGCATGGGTGTCAAAGCGACCTTTGGCTTCTGAAGATGCGCAGAAAACAAAATCTTGCGAGAGGGCATGCGGGTGCGTGAGATTTGGGTATCTTTTTGCTTCAGCGCATGCACAAAAGCAAAGAATCTGAGAAAATTGCTGAAATCTCCCTCGCGCGCACGTCCTCGTGTGAGATTTGGCTTCTGGCGCAAGTGCAGAAGCTGAATCTGGTCAGGTGGAGCGCAGCGCATGGCTCCGTTTTCACGATTAGAATGGCAATCCTTTCTGGTTGCGGCTGCAACTTGTATTATTATTATTATTGTTGTTGTTATTATTATTATTATTATTATTATTATTATTATTATTATTATTTATTGGATTTATATGCCGCCCCTCTCTGAAGACTCGTATTACTGCTCAGGAGGCTTCCCTGAGGCCTCCGGGGTTTGAAAAACAGCCCAACGGGGAAAGGAAGGAAGGAAGGAAGGAAGGAAGGAGAAAGAAAGGAAAAGAGAGAGGGAGGGAAGGGGGAAAATAAATCCCATTCTCCTTTAAAACCGATGATGTTCTTTAGTTGGGTAATGAAAGTCTGCAAGAAAACTACCAAGCTCAAACAGCGCCAAGGACCCCACAATTCTTATTCTCCGCCTCTTCCTCCTCTCCATCATCACCACAAATCCCACCCCCTTCTAGCACTGATGATATTACCCAGTTAGGTCACGAAACACCTGCAAAAAAATAACAACCACCAAGCTCCGAGAGCACCAAGGTCCCTGACAGTTGAATTTTGAACTGCAAATATTTGCTTCTACTCAGTCATGGGCAGCCAAAAGTTTTACTGCCACACTGTGGGTGTGGCTTATTTTGTGGGTGTGGCTTAATGGTCATGTGACTGGGTAGGAGTGGCTTGCCAGCCATGTGATCAGGTGGGAGTGGCTTGAACGGTCATCATTGTTCAAGTAAACTGTTAAGTCCTTGGCTTACAACCTTACCAGTTTCGCCCGCTGGGGTGACAATTTGCTTCGTGTTTCCCGCGCTCTCCTTCCTGGGTCGCCCCTCCCACATCAGGCTGGGTAGCTAGGCGAACGGGTGCTGCCAGAAGGATAAATGCTACCAGCGCCGCTTCCACCCATGCCTTCTGCTTGCACCTCAGGCGGGAGGTGGTCGCGTGAGGCTGGAGGGGAGCCGGGCAGGAGAGAGGGAAGCTCGTCCGAGGCCAGAGGAAAAAAGCAAGGAGCGCAGACACAGTAGCAGCAGCAACAGGGAAAAAAAGGAGAGCCGAGCCGAGACCAGGAAGTGACAGCCGCCGATCAACTGGAGCTGCGCTCTCATCTTCATTTCTGCCAGTGGAACTGTGTTCCACCCCATCCTGCCTGCTGCCCACCCCTGCTTCTACTGATATTTCTCCTCCCTTCAGCCCTAATCGACCTCCCCAGGGTCCCATCCCTCTTTCATTGGACTCCAAACACTGCCTACCCCCCCAGGAGCAAGCGGGAGGCAGACCAAGTCCGCCCCATCCTCACCGCAGAGGGTAGCCGAGCGCCACTGGAGCATCACACCAGCATGGCGGCACTGGCTGGCATAGGTCTCCAAGACCTCACAGAGACAGTCGTCGGTGGTGGCTGAGCCACAGGCGCAGAGGTCGTAGACACAGGAGGCAAAGAAGGGCTCTGGGGCCACGGCGTTGTGGCAGCGCGCGAAGGGGGGTGACTTCAGCACCTTGCAGCGGGCGTTGGCCTCTTTGCGGGAACGGTACCCGGATTCTTTGCAGGGATCAGCATCCCGCCCCTCGGCACAGCGATAGGACCCCGTAGCATTGGCGTCGGCCACCTGGGAGAAAGCGACAGACAGGCGGTCTGCAGAAACCCCTGGGCTCTGCCCCATTGTGGGAATGGAGGGGCTGGCCAGTGTGGGGTGAAGGTCACATGGACAAAGGGCCTGTCGAGAGGGCAGTTTGGGCAGTTTGTGAAGCGGGTGGATTGTCAGGAAGAAGAAAGCGTGAGTGTTAATCTGGGGCTAAAGGTAACTGACTCGATGCCCAGAGTGGCCTTTCTTAAGCTCAGCCACTTTACGATTGGTGGATTTCAACTCTCAGAATTCCTCAACCAGGATAGATAGATGGATTCCCATCCCTCTTCTTCCTTCCTTCCCTTTTCCTTCTTTCCTTCGTTCTCTTTTCCTTCCTTCCTTTTGTCCTTCCTTCCCTTTTCCTTCCTTTCTTCCTTCCCTTTCTTTCTTTCCTCCCTCCCTTCTCTTTTCCTTCCTTTCTTTCCTTTTCCTTCCTTCCTTTCTTCCTTCCCTTTCTTTCTTTCCTCCCTCCCTTCTCTTTTTTCCCTTTCTTTCCTTTTCCTTCCTTTCTTCCTCCCTTGTTCTCTTTTCCTTCCTTCCTTCTGTCCTTCCTTCCCTTTACCTTCCTTTCTTCCTTCCCTTTCTTTCTTTCCTCCCTCCCTTCTCTTTTCCTTCCTTCCTTCCTTCTTTCATCCCATTTTCTTTTCTTCCTTCCTCCTGCTCTCCCTCTTCCCTCCTTCCTCCTCCTCCACTTCCCTACCCAAGACCTACCTTCCAGCTGTTCCCAAAGGCTGCCTCCGAGAGGCTCAGGTGTCCTGACTGCATCCGCAGGTCGTCCTGGGGGAAGCTGTTGAAGTTGCCACAAAGCCCACACAGGCGACCTTTGTACGTTCCGGGCACGCTGACTTCCAGATGTGAGCGGCCGTTCCAGAGCACCTGCAGGCCAGCAACAAGACAAACGCTTGGCCACGTCTGGGGCGGGACCAAAGCTACCTGGGACCATCACTAAGTGTTGTACAAATGTCTCTTTTCTTTTATGGACACTGAGAGCATCTGCACCAAAGACAAATATCTTGTGTGTCCAGTCACACTTGGCCAATAGAGGAGTCTGTTCTGTTGTGTTCTATTCTATTCTATTCAGCAAAAAAATTGCTGAAATCTCTCTCAACCAAAGTCTTGCTTGGACGTATGTACGCGCACACCAGAGGTGTGGAGATGTGCGCGCAGCACACCGGTAGTGGCGGAAACAGCAACCCCTGCCTGCTTGTGGTCACTGGGAGCTTATTCCCACCCACTACCTTGACTCCGATCTTGGTGTTCAGCAGGAGAGTGCTGCCCTTTGGCTCCACCGAGAGGCTCGGCTCCTTCAGGAAGGGGAGGTTCACCCTCCGGGAGTCCACCTGCGGGGGGAGATGGACGTCACCATATCCGGGTGGGGAGGCCTGGATCTTCCCTTCCCACCCCACCCCCCTCTTGCAGAACAGTTGCAGGGAGGAAGGCCAACCGCTGGGCCTTTGTCTCACCAGGACCACACCATCCTGTAGCAGCTGCACCGTGGTCTCCCCGATCAACACAGCCACTTCCTTGGTCCAGGACACGCCCGGGCGTCCACGGTCCTCGTTGGTCACATGGATGCTAGGAGCAGGGGAGGGGAGAGTAGAATAATTCTAGAGTTACTTTGGAGTCACTGTGTCTAGGAAAGGTCACCGCTGGTTCTCCATGCAAGTCGGATGGTTTCTGTCCAAGCGACAGGCCCTCCAAGAAATAGGTCCACATTCATGGATTTGGCAAGATTTAAGCAGGTAATTCTAATAATTTAGTATCAGAAAGGTTTAACTGTGTGAAATGTAAAAACTTCTGCACTCCCTCGTCATGAGGCTACTCTTAAATACCCAAAAGGTGTGGCCAAGTGTTCCACAGATCTATTCATGAAGAGACCTCCTCATGCTCAGCCAATCCTGCCTTCTCACAACCCTGCATACGCTATCATAAATGACAGGCTCCTCCTCTTTTACTGAGTCATTCCTGGGCACCTCTGGAGATGCAACAGTCCCTGGGTGGCTTTCAGCCTCTGACCCCACATCCTCTCCAACCTCCTTGCCATCAGACTCGGGTGCCAGGTATACTGGCCTAGGATATAGACCCACACCTGTCTCTTGATCCTCAGAATCCGTGATCAGCTGTGCAGGACACAGACGGGCCACAACAAATGGTAGCCAAGCATCTTGGCTTGTTGCATGGTGCCCCACAAGCTGATTTATTTTGGCAGGATCCAAGGTTTTATTCTTCCAAACTTTCAGGCTCATGCTGGAACCTTTCCCCAGGGAACTTCTCCCTCTTGTTGTTAACTGATAGTAATCAAGAGTATAGAGAGGAGGAGGGGAAAAAGAGGAAGAGGAAGAGGAGGAGGAGGGGAAGAAGAGGAAGAAGAAGAGGAGGAGGAGGGGAAGAAGAGGAAGAGGAAGAAGAGGAGGAGGGAAGAAGAGGAAGAGGAAGGAGGAGGAGGAGGAAGAAGAAGAGAAGGAGGAGGAAGAAGAAAATGAAGAGGGAAGAAGAGAAAGAGGAAGAAGAAGAGGAGGAGAAAGAGAAGAGGAGGAGAGGAAGAAGAGGAGGAGGAGGAAAGAGAGAAGAGCTGAAGAAGCTTCTTGGATGAGAAGCAAAGCATCTTAAGAGAGAAACCAGAAAGTCCAGTTGACTTATGAAAAAAGCACTTTTAGGACAACCACAGCCTGGAGGACGGAGAATCTCCACAGACCTCTGGCAAAAGAACAAAGTCACTCCTACTCCCACCCTTCATTTGAGGTTGGCATTGCACACCTGGCCTTGGAGAGAAACATGGCTCACCTGAACTCCCCCCCGTGGCAATCCCGGGACAGGACATACGTGCAGCCCCCTTGGAAGTGGATCATTTTGCCGTCAAATGTCCGGTAATGGGGATCACCGAAGGCCACACAGGTAGCAGGGTGTGGGACGCAGCGGGGGCAGCACACCCCGGGGATCAGGGCCGGAGTCTCGTCCTGTCGGCAAAGAACACAGCCTGGAGCATCAGAATTCCTTCACTTCCCCTCTCCCTGCTCCAGAGACACAACCGGTAGTGGGTTGCTACGGGTACAGTATGGGGGCGGTGTACCGGTAGCGGCTGCCAGATTGCGCAATTTATGCATGGCCGCTACCATGTCTCATTTTTGCTTTGTGCACATGTTCAGAAGCAAAATCTCATGAGGGGACACAGGGGCATGTGTGAGATTTGGGCAATGTTTCGCTTCTGCGCATGCACGGACACTCTACAGACACTACAGACACTCTGCAATTACCAACATATTAGAAGGTGCAGAGATGTGCAAACTGACAATGCAATTACAGGATAAAGAGGACACCGAATTTTATAAAATTTGGGAAAATTGGTATAAATGGTTGGAACACACACACACAAAATTGACACAACAAATAGTGTTACAATAGCACGTGATGGGCGATGAAAGATGACAAGGACAGGAAGAAAATTAAAGTTAAGGATATGATAGACTTAGGATGGCGATATGTGTAATGTTGTGATAGAGAGGGAGAGAGGGGGGGACTTTTTCCTTTCCTTTCTGTTCTATACATGTTGGTTTTGTATATACAGTGATACCTCGTCTTACGGACGCCTCTTCATACGAACCTTTCGTGATAAGAACCCGGTGTTTAAGATTCTTTTTCCTCTTCTTCCGAACTATTTTCACCTTATGAACCTGGGCTGCTGCCGCTGTGATGACCCGCCTCTGGACTTCCGTTACCAGCCGAAGCGCTGGAATTCCCCTGAGCCTCCCCTCGCTGGGAATCCCCGCCTCCGGACTTCCGTTGCCAACCGAAGGGCCCGTTGGGATTCCCTTCATTTTTGCCGGCGCTGCTTTGAATCCCAGCGTGGAGAGGCTGAGGGAAATCCCAGCAATGCAAGAACGGGCGCTTCAGCTGGCAAGGGAAGTCCGGGGGCGGGGATTCCCAGTGGCGCAAGGCAAAAGGGGCGACTTTTGGGATGGGGTTGCATGCATTATTTACATTGATTCCTATGGGGGAAATTGTTTCGTCTTACGAACTTTTCTACTTATGAACCTGGTCACGGAACGAATTAAGTTGGTAATACGAGGTATCACTGTGTGTATATTTTGTATTATGTATTTGTATGTTGTATGTATGTGTGTTGATTTATTTTGAATTCAATGAAAACTATTTTTTTAAAAATGAAAAAAAAACATGGTTGTAAGTTAAGGACTGCCTTTAGGGTGGCCCTCCGAGTGATTGTGGCAACTCCCCCTTGAACTGGAGGGGGGGAGCCTCCGTGTGGGACAGGCTCTGTCTGACCCCTGACCCCGCCCAGCCATCTCTCTGCAACTCACCACAGCGCAAGTGGAGGGCGGGCAGCGTTGGCGACGGCAGTGCACCTGGCCAGACACACAGGTACAGGCGGTGCATTCGTCCACCTGCCAGCGTTGGTCGGACTGGAAGACCTGGCTCAGGTGGGAGCAGTTCTGGACGGGATCTGGGCAAAGAGACAGTGGGGAAGGGGAGGGGAAGAAGGTGATGTCCTCTTGCAAACCACCCCTCCCTCCTGCCCCAACGCTGATGCACCTGGTTTCGCACCTGCAGCTCACCCGAGAGAGAGAGAGAGAGAGAGAGATATTCCACTAGGTGCAAATATATTGACTAAGGCAAAGGAAAGTGCAGGGTCTTAGCAAAAGATCTCCTGCCCCACCCTAAATAACCATTTGCATGAGGGAGCACAAACGTCTGGATCTTGCTATAAACCATATTTGCATTTATTTTATTGGTTAAAGTTGCTTGTTATCATCGATTGAATTCGCTTTCAATCTCTGCATTTTGCCTTTATTTGTCGAATTTGCATTTGTTTTGTTTATCAAATTTGCATTTATTTCGTTTATCGAATCTGCATTTATTTCGTTTATCAAATTTGCATTTATTTTGTTGTAGCGAAGTCACACTTATTGCATCAGTCAAATGCGCTTTTATTTTCTCGATCAAATTTCCTGTAATGTCATTTAAGAAATTTGCTTCCCCTCCCCCCTGCATTGATCAAATTTAATGGAATAACAGGACTGGGTGGGACCTTGGAGGTCTTCTAGTCCAACCCTTTGCTCAATCAGGAGGCTCCTGTACCATTTCAGACAGGTCAAGTGTTGGAGTATCCACAACGTCTGGAGGCAAGGACCACTGATTAGTTCCAAGTTGCTTCTCTCCTTGTTAAATCTCCACCCATTGCTTCTTGTCCTACCCTCAGGTGAAGGCATGCTGCCCTCCCCCGGTGGGTTGCCCTCTAGGAAGGCACAGCATGCCTTGATAGTCACATCAGAATGAAGCGACAGAGAGAAAGTTTTTGGGAGGACGACCTTTAATGCATCAAGACCTCTCCTTTTTATAGTATATCACAGTTCTGACATGTGGTACAGAATAACCAATTAGCAAACGCCACATACATTTAAACCATTCTCCAGCAACTATACTTTTGTACCTTATAAGGCAAGCTTCTCAGAAGCTGCATTCCTTGCTTTTTCCCATGATTGTGTGATTGCAAAGGAATGTCAGTAATGCATACCTTATATGCAAGTTCTATATGTTTTCTTTAAATGCTTTCCATACATGGTCATGATTCTGCAGAATGCTTGCTCAGCCTGGGCTGTTGCCTTTCCATAGAGGAAGAATTAAGATTTTAATCAGCACATAATTAGGCTTAAATATCACTCTCCAGCAATATCTTATTTCCAAATTCCAGTGCTTATAAATCTATGATTACAACACTCAGGTGTCTTGGAGAATAGCTTGACTACTTCTTTATTGTGGCAACCCCTGAGAGATTGGAAGACCGCCATCATGGAAGACGCAAAGCCTTTGTAAACAGGGTTTGTGCCAAACAACAACACCCTTCTTTCTTCTTGTGTGCGTTTTATTTGTGTTACCTTGGCATTCGGCGCAGCACTGCCTGGGCACCCGTACCTCCACCAGGCCCTCCTGGCACACCAAGGGCCGACACTCCTGGATGTGGCACTCCACGTGGCCCATCTGCACAACAAACAAGGCACGTTACATCACAAAGTTGTGTGTCGGAGAGACACCGGCCTCAAACTTGCGTTGCCACCCAAAATGCATTTTTAAAAAGGAGGTGGTTCCCTCCATCTAAATCTCCCTGGGTGGAGCTAGTTGAGTCTGTCATCTGCAGCTCCATAAATGGTCTGGCTCGGTTCTGCAACCCAACAAGACCGACACGGACTTCAGAACTGCAGAAAAAACAATGGCTGCAAACCTGCCTTCCATTGAGGACCTGTGTTGTTGTTGTTGTTGTTGTTGTTGTTGTTGTTGTTATTATTATTATTATTATTATTATTATTATTATTATTGATATGCCACTCCTCTCCATGGACCCGTGTATAGCCCATGAGTCAAAAAGAGGGCTGTGAAAATATTGACTGACCCCTCGCATCCTGGACACAAACTGTTTCAACTCCTACCCTCAAAACAACACTACAGAGCCCTGCACACCAAGATAACTAGACACAAGAAGAGTTTTTCCCCAAACGCCATCACTCTGCTAAACAAATAATTCCCTCCACACTGTCAAACTATTTACTAAGTCTGCACTACTATTACTACTAGTTTTTTCTCATTGTTCCTATCACCCATTTCCTCCCACTTAGGACTGGATGACGATTGCTTCTATTCCATATTTGTTATTTTGCTGTTCTATTTTCTGTTCTGTTCTATCTTCTATTCTATTCTATTCTTTTTCTATTCTATTCTGATGATGGCCAAACAGTTCCCTACAATGCCAGCTATGAAGGACACGCAGAAATGCAATTCCATTCCAGGACTGAGGGCCAAACCTCAGGCTATGCGTTCTTGCAGGTAAAACGGTCGGCCCTGGGTTCAAATCTACACCATTCTTTTTGCCACTCTACACTTCGTCAACTTTCACCCTCAGTCTTATTTTCAGTAAAAGCTAGGATGGGAACACAGGTAGGTCCTCCACTAACAACAATTCATTTAGTGACCAACCGTAGTGTAAAGCCCTCTGAAGCAGTACATCAGTCTAAGCGCTAATGCTATTTGAAGTTACAGCGGCAGTAGAAAAGTGACTTAAGTTATGACCATTTTTCAGGCTTACGACCACGGCAGCATTCCCACGGTCCACATCCGAATGCGTGGTTTCCCCCTTTGCAACAGCTAGGAAGCGAGATTCACTTAACAACCAAAGTATTCGGTTAACAACCACGGCAGGGAAGGTTGTAAAATGGGGTGAAATTCGGTTAACAATGGTCTCGCTTAGCCTCAGAAATTTTGGGGTCATTTGTGACCACAATCCGAGCACGACTTGTCTCAATAATACTGTAATAATAATAATAATAATAATAATAATAATAATAATAATAATAATAACAACAACAACAACAACAACAATAACAACAACAATAACAACAACAACAACAATAACAACAACAACAACTTATTAGATTTGTATGCCGCCCCTCTCCGAAGATTCCGAGGGGCTCACAACAGTAATACACAATACAAATCCAATGTTAAAAGCAAAAACAATTAAAAAACCCTTAATTAAAAACAATCATACAACCCAAACAAACCATACATAAAACAGAGCATCCGAGGGGAATCAATTTCCCCATGCCTGGTGACAAAGGTGAGTTTTCAGGAGTTTGCGAAAGGCAAGGAGGGTGGGGGCAGTCCTAATCTCCGGGGGGAGTTGATTCCAGAGGGCCGGGGGCCACCACAGAGAAGGCTCTTCCCCTGGGTCCCACCAGACAGTATTGCTTTGTCGCTGGGACCTGGAGAAGGCCAACTCTGTGGGACCTAATCAGTCGCTGGGATTCGTGCGGCAGAAGGCGGTCCCGAAGGTATCCTGGTCCGATATGGACTAGAAACTTGTGGAACTGAGAAATGCTGCTAATTAATATCCTTGGGTAATTATAGGGAATCTTTGTCTCATGACTGCTTGCTTAGTGACCATTTAAAGTCATAGTGCAGCTGCCCCTCCTCCTCCATGTCTGCATTTTGAGGAACTCAGCAACCGTCCTGCACTTACGACTGTTTTCAGCGTCCTGCGATGATGTAGCTGCAGTCGACAACATTTTTTTCCAGGAAGCCCCGTTTACCCTTAAAAAAAACATCCTCTGCCCACAAAGTATTCGCTTAATGACTGGGCTGTTTCACTTCACAACTTCCGCATCCACTTAACAACCACTATATATAAAAAAGAGATTGTAAAATCTGGCGTGGTCACCAGCTTAATGAGCTGTGTGACTTATGACTGTAATTCGCGGTCGTTAAGTTGAGGATTTCTTGCACGGGCTTCCAACTTGTCAGTGGACAGACCACGCAGGGTTTGGGTGGAAAGTGGTGCGAGGGTCTTACGTGGCACGAACAGGACACGCAGCCGTCCGCACTGTCCTTCCAGGTCTCCCCATTGGACACCCGCCGTCCGTCAGCCTCGATCACGCATTCTGCAAAGAGAACCATAGAGTAGCAGAGCTGGAAGGGACCTTAGAGGTCTTCTAGTCCAACCCCCTGCTTAGGCAGGAAACCCTACACTGCTTCAGACAGATGGTTATCCAACATCTGCTTAAAAACTTCCGGTGTTGGAACATTTATAACTTCTGGAGGCAGGCAGTTCCACTGTTTTAACTGTCAGGAAATTTCTCCTTAGTTCTATGTTGCTTCTCTCCTTGACTAGTTTCCACCCATCGCTTCTTGTTCTGCCCTCAGGGGCTTTGGAGAATAGGTTGGCTCCTCCTTCTTCCTGGCAACCCCTGAGATATTGGAAGGCTGCTATCCTGTCTCCCCTGGTCCTTCTTTTCATTAAACTCGCCATGCCCAGTTCCTGCAACTGTTCTTCCTGTGTTTTAGCCTCTAGTCCCCTGATCCTCTTTGTGGCTCTTCTCTGCACTTTCTAGAGTCTCAACATCCTTTTTGCACCGTGGCGACCAAAACTGAATGCAGGATTCCAAGAGTGGCCTTACAAAGGCTTTGTAATGCGGCATTCCTCTAATTCAGGGATCTCCAAAATTGACCACTTGCAAACATGGGGACTTCAACTCCCAGAATTCCCCATCCTCCCCCTCCTTTTTCTTTTTCTTTCTTTTTCTTCAGGTCTCTTTCTTTCTCTCCATTCTCTCCTTCCTTCCTCCTTTTCCTTCTCTTTCTCTCTTTCTTTCTTCTCCCTTTTCTCCTTCTTTCCTTCCCTCCTTCCTTCCCTCCTTCTTTTTCTTCTCTCTTACTCCCCTTCTTTCTTCTCCTTCTTCTCCTTCCTTTCCTCATTCTTTTTTTCTCTTTCTTTTTCTCTCTTCCTTCTTCTCCTTCCTTCCTTCCCTCCTCCTTTTTCTTCTCTTTCTCTCTTCTCCCTTTTCTCCTTCTTTCCTTCCCTCTTTCTTTTTCTCTTACTCCCCTTCTTTCTTCTCCTTCCTTTCCTCATTCTTTTTTTCTCTTTCTTTTTTTCTCTTCCTTCTTCTCCTTCCTCCCTTCCTCCCTCCCTCCCTCCCTCCCTCTCTCTTTCTCCACCTTTATAACTAACTCACGGCAGTCAACCCATCTAACTACTCCTATTTTCCCTGCAAAAAGCAACCTTGTGAGGCACGTTGGGATTGAGTGACTGGGCCCAGAGTCACCCAGCAGGCTTTCATGCCTAAAGGCGGGACTTGAACTCATGACTTCCCACTTTCTAGCCTGGTCCCTTAGCCCTTGGACCAAACGTCCCCAGGGCAGGGAGGGAGGGGGGGTAAAGGGCAGAGACAGGTCACCGTCACAGACTGGGCAGCAGGAACCCGGCGGGGTGAAGCGCTGGGCGCTGGGGCAGCTGAGCAGGGGGCATCCTTGGTGGGCACAGACCCAGGTGAGATCCTGCGTGGAAAGAGGGCAGCGTCAGGCGTGGCTGGTACAAAAAGCCATTGGGGGTCTTCTCGATGCCCTCGGGTGACTTATGGGGGCAGCGTCTTTAGGGGACGGCCGTCCATGGCCAAGACGCAGGAAAGAAGCAGATCCGAGTCCTTGACCCGCTGCCAAGCCAACGCCCCAGCTTCAGTCCTGGGCAGAGCCTCACCTGGCACGTACAGGTATAGCAGGGGTCCTGGGTGGCTTGGACCTCATTGCCCAGCAGGTCGGAGGTGCAGTTGCTGAGGGCCTCTTTGAAAGGAAGGGGAGGAAGAGAAGAGGGAAGGGAAGGAAAAAGAGAGGCAGGAAGGAAAGAAAAAAAAGGAGGGAGGGAGGGAGGACGAGAGGGAGGAAAAAAGGAAGGGAGGGAGGGAGGAAAAAGGGAGGGAGGAAAGAAAGAAGGAAAGAAATAGGGAGGAGGAAGAAGGGAAGGAAGGAAAAAAGGAGAGAAGAAAGAAAGGAGAAAGGGAGGGAGGAAAGAAGGAAAGAAAAAGAGAAGGAAGGAAAAAAGGAGGGAAGGGAGGAAAAAAGGGACAAAAAAGGCAGGGAGGAAGGAAAGAAAAAAGGAGGAGGGAGAAAGGAAAAAAGGAGGGAAGGAAGGAAGGGGAAAGAAAGGAGAGGAAGAAAAGGCAGAGAGGAAAGAATGGAATGGAATGGGAAGGGAGGAAGGGACAAAGAAGGGAATGAAGGAAAGGGGAGGAAGGGAAGAAGGCAGAGAGGAAGGAAAAGAAGGAAAGGGAGGAAGAAGGGAAAGAGAAAGGAAAAGAGAAGCTTTTAGGATGCCTTTCCTTTCCAAAAGGACCCCCACTCATCCCCACAGGGACCTTGAGGTCAAGGAGCTTCGGTGGTCAGCTTGAAATGGCTGATTGGGATAATTGGGGAGGCCTAGAAGGGACCAGGGCAGACTGACCCACAGAGCCCTGCCAGCATGGCCTCCTGCAGACCAACTGCCCGCTCTCTTTCAGAGGGTGTGCTGGACTACACTACCATCATCCAGGCCAGGCCAGGCCAGGCGAGCCTGCTGGAACCTGGAGTCCAAGACCCCCCAAGCGGGTCATGTTCAGCAGGGTTTTCCAGCCTTCTGCGTGTTTCCGTAAAATGGAGGTCAGATGTTTTCCCCCCTTCAAGGGAGGGGTCATCTCTCTTTCCAGAGCCCCCCCCTGAACCCCCTTCCTGCTCAGCAAAGAAGGAAAGCGGGGGGGGGGGGAGACTCACGTGCACAGGTAGGACAACAGGCGCCAGGCCCCGGCGCCTGAATCTGGTCTTGGGTGCAATCCAGCAGGCTGGGACACTGCTTGCGATGGCATTGAAGGTGTGGACGGCCGTCGGACATTAGCTGAGGAGGGGAGCAGAGGGGAAAACCTGTCTTGTCAATAATGCATCTCATCCTTCTGTCTTATTTAAGTCTAGAGGTCATTTGTTCTACTCTCTGTGTATCTAGGGAAAAGAGTAAAATGTGGCTTAACTATCCATGTCTATAAGAATGTGGAATGCCCTCTGTGGATAGGATAGGATTAAATTTATGTGCCTGATTAAGGCAATTATTAAGGAACTAATTATCCATTTAAGCTTACTTAAGGTAACTAAAACCCTTTTGTTTGTCTAAAGTAAAAACTAATTAGATACTCTTCTGTTTTGTTTAGCAATCGTACCTGGACAGGATTCTGTCTGTATGCCATGTGTCACATATTGACCATTCATATTGTAACTAGGTATATTTGTACACAAAAGAAACGTGTTATAAATAATAAAGCGTAACGCCAGAGAACCAGAGAGCTCTGAAACACGAGACAGCTCTGCTCACCCCAGAGAGATATTTCCAACCTAGACAAAGCACTGTTCAAGAAATCATATCTCGGTGTCTGTGATTTCTAATATATTGAAAAAAAATAGAATAAAAGAGAATGTAACAAGAGAACATTATAAAATGGTATAAGGAAAAGATGTGAAACCAGACGACAGACTGCTGATGGGGAAAAAAAAGCTTTTTTATGTATGTTAAAAAAAAAAAAATTCCTTGAGGAGGGGGCTCCTACCTGACAGGTGCAGATTTCACAGGGGTTTCCTCCGGGTTGGAAGCTCTCCCCTGGCCCGTAATTACGGCCCCCGTAGCTGCAATCTGGGAAGAGGAAGGAAGGAAGGATTATGATAGGAGGAAGGAAGAAGAGATGCGACCCAGATAACAGTTAGAATAGAGAAACTTGAGTCCGGGATAGAACTGTAATCAAAGCGTCTTAAGTGAATCAATGCAGTTGTTAAGGGAATAGGCGGTCACTAAACAAATCTGGTTTTCTCCCTTGACTTTATTAATATAAATTAAATTAATAAATTAATAAATTTATGTTGCTAAGTGAGGCGGTCATTAAGTGATTTTTGCTCCATTTTATGACCTTTCATGCAGTACTTATTAACAAAACCCTGCCATTGTTAAGTGACAAAGAGTCGTTAAGTGAATCGTTGACTTCCTCATTGACTGGCTCGGCGGAAGGTCGGAAAAGCAGATCGCGGGACCCCAGGACACTATAAGCGTCATAATTATGAGTCAGTGGCCAAGCGTCTACATTTTTATCCTGGTTGTAAGTGTGAAACAATGATCATGTGTGAAAAAAACTGTCAGAAGTCACTGTTTTTCAGTGGTGTTGTAACTTTGGATGGTCACTAAATGAATGGTTATATGTCGAGGAAGACCTGCAATAACAGGCAAGGTGTTGGAATCCCGGTCTGGTCTACCTCGAAGGGCTGACAAGAAGAGGGTTCGGGATTCCTGTCACGTTCTAGCACCGAGCCCCTCAGCAATCAAACGCGGACCGTCGGGTTGAAGAAATAATAAAGGATTTACTATTTACAAGAATTATTTACGGTTCAAGTTTGTTCAAATTAAAAGTAAGGCCTTTCCAACGGCTTCGTCTTATCAAATGCTTTTTTTGTAAGGGTGTTGGAGAATCTTTAAGGAGGAGGAGTAGGCATGATGACATACCTGAATTTGCAAGAGGATAATGATATTAATTTAATAAAGGTAAAAGGAAATCCATATTGAATTTAATTAGAAGAAAATTAGATATCTAAATGACAAAATCAGAGGTCAAGTTTGGGAGGATTGATGAATACCAGAAGTAATTAATTTGGAACTAATAATTTTTGAGGGGCAATTATATTTGTTTTACTAATTCGATACTGTTTTTACTGTAATATGAAGGTATTTTGAAATGCATTGAAAAAGTTTGTACGGAGGAAAAAAATTAAAAAACTTACTCCAAAAAAGAATAACTGAATTTAACTGAAGTAAGTGAATTGAAACCTGCCTGGGATAAACATCGATCCATCCTAAGATAAAATACATGAAACAGTATAAGGACAAACTAGATGGACCAGGAGGTCTTTTCTTCCATCAATCTTCTATGTTTCTATGTTTCTAAGAGTCTTATTAGCTGGCTACAGTCCCAGTAGTAGATAAGCAGGAGAATAATTACCCAGCTGGAAACAATATTCAGAAGTGGATTCCTCCCAGAGAGTGAGCTTGAATTCTGCAGATCTCAAAAAGCCAAGAACCCAAGCGGAAATAAGACAAGCTCCTAGAACCCATTGTTCTTTGCACTGGGGTGTGGCTCTGCTCAGTCCTGAGTACTCTGCGGGCATGACCCAGTACCCAGCAGTACTACTCATGAGTGACTCTTCTCCTAACCAACCACTCAAGCCTTTTAGCTACCCTTCGGACTCTGGTATCCTGAGTCATTTAAACTGCTAACCTACTCATGCCAGGAAGTGCAGCAGGCCCTGGCCGTTCTGTCCCTGACCCCCTCATCACTTTCACTGTCACTCTCAGGTGCCAGGAATACAGGAGGCCTGCCTCGCCCCTCCAGTCTCCACGTCCTCTGAGTCCATGAATATTTGTGCAGGATGTGAGCGAACCACAAAAATTCCTGTGATGGTCAAAAGACCCCCCAAAGCCAACAGAATAACAGAGCTGGAAGGGACCTTAGAGGCCTTCTAGTCCAACCCCCCTGCTCTAAGCTTGGCCCCCTCCTCACCTGCACACACTGGGCAGCATTCCCCGGGCACTTCCACCTGCGCTGGGCAAGAGTTCACGCAGATGATCTGGGTGCAAGTGACAATGCCGTCTGCACACAGGCAGGCCTGGCAGAGCTCCAAGGAAGAAAGCCATCGGCTGCCATCGGCCCGATCCTGGCCCTCGTGCATGCAGCCTGCAGAAGAGTGGGGGGGGGGGAGGAGTGGGGTCAGGCCTGTTGGGGGATTTGGGGGAATAGGACCTGCTCTTCTGGGCAAAGCTGGAGAAGTATCTACATTTCTTGGGCCTCTTTCTTTTTTCTTTCTTTCTTTCTTTCTTTCTTTCTTCTTTCTTTATCTCGCTCATCTTCCTTCCTTCCTTCCTTCCTTCTTTTCTTTCTCCTTCCTACCATCCTTTTTATTTTCATTCCTTCTTTCATTCCTCCCTTCCTTCTTTCTCCTTCTCTCTCTCTCTCTTTCTTTCTCTCTCTCTCTCTCTTTCTTTCTTTCTTTCTCCTTCCTTCCTTCCATCTCTTTTATTTTCCTTCCTTCCTTCCTTCCTTCGCTTGCTTGTAGTTTAAGCTGAATACTTCAGCTTCAGCTTCAACTGCAACAAAACACGTGCACAAAATAGATTCAAACTCAATTGTGAACCACTCGAAATCCAACTGCAGAAAGTACGACTCCAGCACCAGAGTGATCAACGCCTGGAATTCACTACCTGACTCTGTGGTTTCTTCCCCAAACCCCAAAATCTTCAACCTTAGACTGTCTACAGTCGACCTCACCCCATTCCTAAGAGGTCTGTAAGGGTCGTGCCTAAGCGCACCAGTGTGCCTACTGTCCTATTGTCCCCATTTATCTGTACCTACTTTGGTTACGTTTATGTTTATGTCTATATCTGCTATCTTGTGCATGTTTTGACAAATAGATAAAATAAATGGACATTCCTGAGCTCTCTCCTTTGCTTTTCGGGAGTGCCTGGGGGTCTCCAGGGTCATAAAGAGGATGAGCTGGACGGGGCACCTTGGCAACGGGGGCAGCAAATTCCAGGCTCCGTCACCGGCTGGTCACACATGGCAGGAGGGCATAGGATCACCTCGCAGCGGACGTTCCCATCCTGCAACAGAGAGAGACCGGTGAGAACATCAGAGCCACCCTCCGCTCCCCACATCCATGGCTCTCACCCAGTATTGGGTTGCTACAGATGAGGAGGCCGCACCAGTATCGAATGTTGTGCTGCACACGCAGCTTTCTTTCTCCTGCGCATGCGTGTATGCAGCCCAGTGTGTTTTTGCTCCTGCGCATAGGCAGGAAGCAAAATCTCACGAGGGAACATATGTGCACGAGAGACCTTTTTTTTGCTTCTGCGCACATGGAAACAAAACATTGCCCAAGTCTCTCTTGCACGTGCAAGACCCCTTGCGAGATTTTCCTTCCTGTGCACACACAGAAGCAAAACCAGGCTGGAATGCACACGCATGGACGCACACAGGGGAAGCAAAGCTGAGCATGCAGCATACCAGTAGTGGCAGGAATGGGAATCTGCCCCTGGCTCTCCTCCGTCTCCTCCTCCCGGAGGCCAGACACGGCCTGTATCCCTCCCACGTCAGTGGTTTATTTTAGCCGGGCTGTTAATTGGGGTGTATAATTACTGTTGGAGTTGACTTTTAAAAAATTATTGTATTGTATTTATTGTTGTAAGGTGCCCTGAGTCCTACGGGACTGGGTGGCACAGAAGACCAATGAATTAAATTAAATTTGTGTGCAACCGCTCCGGTGGCAGTCCAGTGGGCACCGCCATCTTTTCCTCTCAATCCCAGTGGCCGGTTAGGTCCCACAGAGTTGACCTTCTCCGGGTCCCATCAACTAAACAATGTCATTTGGTGGGACCCAGGGGAAGAGCCTTCTCTGTGGCGGCCCCGACTCTCTGGAACCAGCTCCCCCCAGAGATTAGGATTGCCCCCACCCTCCTTGCCGTTCGTAAGCTCCTTAAAACCCACCCCTGCCATCAGATGTGTGGGAACTGAGACATCTCCCCTTGCCTATGTAGTTTTATGTATGGTATGTTTGTGTGTATGCTTTTTAAATACAGTGGTACCTCAAGATACGAACCCCTCGTCTTACGAACAACCCGAGATACGAACCCGGGGTTCAGAAAATTTTTGCCTCTTCTTACGAACTTTTTTTGTCTTACGAACGCCAAACCCGAACTTCCGGGTTCCGCGTTCGGGAGGCTGATGGGAAGCCCCGCAGCCCAGCTGTCACCTTTTAAAACAGCCGGGGGTCTTCCCAGCAGCCTCCCGGAAGCCGAAGCCGGAAGTTCGGGTTTGGCGTTCGGCTTCGGGAGGCAGGCAAAAGGAGCTCGGGCATCGGAGCGCGGCGCCAGGCATTGTTCTCCGGACCCCGCCCGCTCAGCCCCGCGGCGGCCCTTTCCCTCTCCAGGCTGCGGGCGGGGTCCGGAGAACAATGCCCGAGCTCCTTTCGCCTGCGGCTCCCAGCCCACCGCCTCGCTGGTTGGCTTTTCCTCCTGCTCAGCCTTGCCTCGGCCTTTGTGCGCGGCTTGTCCCGACAGGCCCCCACCCCAGCACTTTGAATCCTGCCGCTTCTGCTGGATACGGGCGGTGGGTGGGACGAGCGGCGCGGAAGCCAGGGGATGTGGCAGCTCGCCCCGCCCACCGCCCGTATCCAGCAGAAGCGGCAGGATTCAAAGTGCTGGGATGGGGGGTGTCCCGACAGTCCCCATCCCAGCACTTTGAATCCAGCAGCTTCTGCTGAAGACGGGCGACGCGGAAGCCAGGGGCTGTGGCAGCTCGCCCCGCCCACCGCCCGTATCCAGCAGAAGCGGCAGGATTCAAAGTGCTGGGATGGGGGGTGTCCCGACAGTCCCCCACCCCAGCACTTTGAATCCAGCAGCTTCTGCTGAAGACGGGCGGCGCGGAAGCCAGGGGCTGTGGCAGCTCGCCCCGCCCACCGCCCGTATCCAGCAGAAGCGGCAGGATTCAAAGTGCTGAGATGGGGGGTGTCCCGACAGTACCCCACCCCAGCACTTTGAATCCAGCAGCTTCTGCTGAAGACGGGCGGCGCGGAAGCCAGGGGCTGTGGCAGCTCGCCCCGCCCACCGCCCGTATCCAGCAGAAGCGGCAGGATTCAAAGTGCTGAGATGGGGGGTGTCCCGACAGTCCCCCACCCCAGCACTTTGAATCCAGCAGCTTCTGCTGAAGACGGGCGGCGCGGAAGCCAGGGGCTGTGGCAGCTCGCCCCGCCCACCGCCCGTATCCAGCAGAAGCGGCAGGATTCAAAGTGCTGAGATGGGGGGTGTCCCGACATGGCGGGCAGAAGATCGCTCTTGCCCGGCTTCCCCGCGAGGCAGCAGGTCAGCATCCTGGGCGGGCGAGCGGCGGGGAAGCCGGCGGCTGTGGCAGCTGCTGCCCCCCCCCCCCCCGCTGTTTTAAAAGGTGACAGCCGGGCGGCAGCGTTTTTTGGGGTTTTTTTTGTTGTTGCACGGATTAATAGACTTTACATTGTTTCCTATGGGAAACAATGTTTCGTCTTACGAACCTTTCGTCTTACGAACCTCCTTCTTGCACCAATTAAGTTCGTATCATGAGGTATTACTGTAATCGGGTTTTTAGACTTTTAATATTAGATTTGTTATTTTAGACTTTGATATTAGATTTGTTACTGTATATTGTTTTTATTACTGCTGTGAGCTGCCCTGAGTCTGCGGAGAGGGGCGGCATACAAATCTAATAAATAAATAAATAATTTTTTAATATTTCTTTGCTTCGTGCTCATGCGCGGAAGCAAAACCTTGCAAGGGGACAAGCGTGCGCGTGAGATTTCAGTGGTTTTTTTTCCCCTTCCGTGCATGTGCAGAAGCAAAAACAGGCTGGGATGTGCATATGTGCACATGCAAGCCAATTGAAGCTGTGTGCGCAGTGCAGCGATAGCAGCAGTAATGGCAACGCGCACTCACCTGGCAGGCGCACTGCAGGCACGACTCCGGCTGGAAAGGCTGCCCGTGGGCGTAGCGCTCTCCCTCGAAGATGCAGTCGTGGCACACGGGGCAGCAGGAGCCTGGAGCCGGGTGTGAGCAGAGGGTAGCCTTGCAAGGCGCTGGCTGGCAAGAGGCTTCGCCCCCAGGCTGGCAAAGAGAGAAGGGAGGATAAGGGCCCTCTAGGCATCTCAAGGGGGTGAGACGAGTCCCAAGCAGAGGGAATCTGCCCTAGGGGGTCAAAAAAGTCAAAATGGCAGCCAGGATGGCGCGACTGGAACATAGCCAGTTCAAACAACTCTCCTAATGTTTGTGACTACACCTCATGGGCACCAGGGGTGAGTCCCTCCCGATTCGGACCGGTTCGCACGAACCGCTAGTGACCCACTGGTGACGCCACAATGATATCACTGAACCGGATCATTCGGTTCCGGTCCAGGGCCCCCGCTATCTTATATTTGATTTTTTTTTTAACAAAAGCATTTCCTTCTGAGCCTGCGCAGCAGCCATGGTCTGGCACTGTGCATGCGGTCGCCATCCTTATTCCCCGCAGCACCATCTTATTTTTCATTTTTTTAATTAAAAAATTCCTTCTGAGCATGGGCAGAAACTGGGTTCCGGAACTGTGAATGCGGACGCTATCGTTTTTTTTGACACCGCCATCTTATTTTTGATTTTTTTTTAAAAAAAAATCCTTCTGAGCATGCGCAAAAGCTGAGTTCCGGCACTGTGCACGCGGTCGCCATCTTTTTTTCAGATTTTTCGTTACTGACCACGTAAGTAAGTTGAAGCCCACCCCAATGGACAACCCTGGTCCAACACTTGACTGGGCTGAGGCTGCCCCTCGCCCCCCCCATCTGGCATGAAGTCCCCCTTCACAGGGAATTCTGGGAGTTGAAGTCTACGCCTCTTAACGTTCCCAACGTTGCTCTGAATCCGAGCTCTCCAAACTGTCCTTTAGTTTAGACCAGGGGGTCTCCAACCTTGGCCACTTTAAGACTTGTGGACTTCAACTCCCAGAATTCCTCAGCCTTCCATGCTGGCTGAGGGATTCTGGGAGTTGAAGTCCCCCCCTCTTAAAGTGGCCCTGTTTGATTGTAATGATTACCTTGGGTTTTTTGCCCCACATGCTCTGCACAGTGGCATGCACCTGGTCACTCTCTTGACTTTTTTGACCTCCTGGGGTGAAACAGGGTCCAAAGGGTGACGATGTGAGGGTCTTACCCCACAGGAGCACTCCTGGCAAGGGTCCGAAGCCGAGAGCCACTGGGTGCCTTCAGGATACTCCCGTCCTTCGTGATGACACACTAGGGGCAGGAGGGAAGTTTTTATTTGTCTATCTATCTATCTATCTATCTATCTATCTATCTATCTATCTATCTATCTATCTATCTATCTATCTATCTATCAATCATCAGAGTTGGAAGGGACCTTGTAGGCCATCTAGTCCAACCCCCTGCTGATGCAGGAGACCCTATGCCACTCTAGACTAATGGCAGTCCAACCTCTTCCTGAATGTTCTCTAGTGTTGGAGCGTTCACAACCACTGCAGGCAAACCCTCGATCGCTCTCACTGTCAGAGTTGGGGTGAAGCCTCCAGATTTTGGGGTACCCAGTCACTCAGCCTGCTCTCTAGGCCATTGCTAACTGGCAATTTGGCATTGCAATCTATTTAGTGTGCAGGCAGCCACCCAGTGAAGGGCTGCAAATTTTTTTACTACCACACTGTGGGCGTGGCTTGTTTTGTGGGTGTGGCTTGCCAGCCATGTGACCAGTGGGAGTGGCTTGATGATCAGGTGACTGGGGGCACCTTAAAGGTAATGTGATTGGCTTAAAAGTGGCCAACTTGATGTCACTCACATCAAGGGTTTGGGTTCGGGTGCCTGGCCTCTCCTTGCCCCAAAGAGAGACAATTTCCCTCTCTATTTACTAAGACTGGACATCCAAAATATACTCTTTAATTCTATGTACATATGTGGACATACATATTACACACAGGCACACAAAAATATACATTATCTACTATATAAAGTATATGCGTATGTATACAAACACACACGGACAGCTCTTCTAAAATTATACACATTCAACCTCATTTACTGCAATGAGAAAAACACACCCGAGCCCAGAAGGGGGGAAAAAGAAAAAAATAATAAATTTTTTTCTACCGCTTCTGCGTACCTGACCAATTTTTTCTACTGGTTCTGTGTACCTGACCGTACCCATACGAGCCTGTCACTGCAGCCACCCTACCAAACCGGGCAGTTCTTACCTTGGCACTGCAGGCAACATTCGCCAGGCTTTCGGCTGGGTCTGGCACATGAGGCTGGCGGACACACTACGGGGGCGCAAAGCACGTTGCCCCCGAGGCAGCTGCAGCGGTGGCAGGGGGCGGAGGGCGGCGTGAAGACCGCTCGGTTGGCGTGTTCCTGTCCTTCGTAAAGGCAGCCGTCACAGAGGGGGCAGCAGGCAGCCCCGGTGGGGGCCACGGGGTGGGCGCACTGCTGCGGGCAAGGCTTGGGCTGGCACGTCACCGCTCCTGCCTGGGGAAGAAAAGGGCAAGGAGATGGCGAGGGGGGAGGGCGAAGGCTGGTAGACTGCCCCCCAGTTGAGAGGTCATTCTTGGGGGAGATCATTCTTTGACCTCAGCCTAGTGTTGCGGCCAGCAACGGACTGCTACCGGAAGGGTAAGGTGCTCTGTTCCAGTAGAGATTTTGAGGTTGCATGTGAACAAGTGCTCCTGTGTAAGATTTCACTTCTGTATATGCACAGCAAGTGAAATCTCGCATGGAGACACTCATGCGAGGGAGATTTTGGTGATTTTTTGCTTCTGCGTATGCATGGAAGCAAAAATATCGGCACAAATCGCCAAAGTCTCGCTTGCATGAGCATCTTCACATGACATTTTGGTTGCTGCACAAGCAGGACAAGCTGCGGGGCTAGTGGCGGCAAGCGGCGCGGCAGGACATGCACTGGCAAGGGGAACTGAGTGAGCGGGTGGAGCTGCGCTATGAATGTGCAGTGGAGCAGTGGGGCGGGCGGGCGGGACAGTCTGCAAGTAGCATCAAACGGCATGAGCAGCAGGGCAAGCGGGGCACTAGCGGCGGTGAGCAGTGTGGTGGGACAAGTGGCAGCAAGGGGGAGTGGGCGAGCGGGTGGAGTTGCGCTGCTACTTGTGACGGAGCCACCATGAGCGGGCAAACGGACGAGCTGTGAGCGGCAGAGCTGCCGCAAGCAGTGCAAGCAGTGGCTGTTTTACTTGCCAGTTTCTAGGCCTTTTTGCTTCTGCACATGCGCGGAAGCAAAAATACCCCAGAAATCATGCACATGCATGTCATCATGGTCCCGGCCCGTTCCCGTAGCGCCGGGAATGGTAGCCCACCACCCTTTTCCCATCAGCCTGTCTTATATACAGCCAGGGTGGGGCCAAATCTCCCATAGATCTAATCAATGCTTAGACCCCCTTCTATAGAGATATTCATGCCTGGTTTTCATTCTTCTGACCCTTGCATCTAAAAGAGGGTCCTCAAAGTCTCCATTGTCCTCAGACAATAGCCTAACTGGGGATTCTATAGTCTCTGGTGGTTCCTCAGTCTCCAATTCCCCTTCAGTCTCACCCTCTGATGGCTAGAACACTGGCCTGTGATTCCAGTACTCCTCCATCTCCCAGTCCTTGAAATCCATGACCAGCTGAGCCGGACGTGGATCACTCAGAACAACAACCATCCCCTTGAAACAACGGCTCCATTTAGCGACCCAGTGTTCATTTAATGACTGCAACATTAGCACAAAGAACCACTACATTTGCATAAGAGCAAAAATCCTTTCGTCAAATGGAGTCATAAAGTTGCAGTCCTGTCGAGGTCATAAAACGGATCAATTCAGGTTCCATTAGGGGCGTAAAATGAGGACTAACTGTGGTTTGTGCCCCCACCCTTCTCCAGTCACAATAACTCAGCCCCTCCCTGCCCACACTACTGACCAGGCATTGGCAGACCTCACAGGGCTGGTGTGGGGAAAGAAAGCTCGCTCCATCGCCGTAGTCCTGACCCTGGAACCTGCAGCCTGGAAAGAGGAAAGGAGGCCACTCAGAGTCGGAGCAAAGAAATTCCTTTGGGCCTTTAGGAAACTGGGGGTGGGGGTGGGCAAGATTGGTCATGATTGGGCTACGTTCCTTTTGTGTGTGTGGTTTTTTCCCCTTTTTTCTGTCAAGAATTTTCAAGCTGCAGATAAAGGCTAGTAGCAGCTCTTGGAATGACTCACCCGGGCACAGAGGGCAGGAGCAGGGGCCGGGCACTGGATGGGCACAGCTGGCCGGCTTGCAAAGTTTCTTCATACAATGAATGGAGCCCGCCTGCAGAAAGAGGAGGAGGAGGAGGAAGAAGAAGAGGAGGAGGAAGAGAAGAAGAGGAGGAGGAGAAGAAGAGGAGGAGGAGGAGAAGAGGAGGAGGAGGAGGAAGAAGAAGAGGAGGAGGAGGAGGAAGAAGAAGAGGAGGAGGAAGAGAAGAAGAGGAGGAGGAGGAGCAGAGGAGGAGGAGGAAGAAGAAGAGGAGGAGGAAGAGAAGAAGAGGAGGAGGAGAAGAGGAGGAGGAGGAGGAAGAGAAGAAGAGGAGGAGGAGGAAGAAGAAGAGGAGGAGGAAGAGAAGAGGAGGAGGAGGAGGAAGAGAAGAAGAGGAGGAGGAGGAAGAAGAAGAGGAGGAGGAAGAGAAGAGGAGGAGGAGGAGGAAGAGAAGAAGAGGAGGAGGAGGAAGAAGAAGAGGAGGAGGAGGAGAAGAGGAGGAGGGGGAGGAAGAGAAGAAGAGGAGGAGGAGGAGAAGAGGAGGAGGAGGAAGAAGAAGAGGAGGAGGAAGAGAAGAAGAGGAGGAGGAGAAGAGGAGGAGGAGGAGGAAGAGAAGAAGAGGAGGAGGAGGAAGAAGAAGAGGAGGAGGAGGAGGAGGAAGAGGATGAGAAAATGCAAGAGAAAGTAAGAAGGAGAAGGAGGGAGAGAAAGAGATAATGTGTTTGTGTATGTGAGAGATAGAGGAGGATTGAAAAAAGAATGTGAGAAAATGAGAGAGAGAATGAGAGAATGTGTGTGAGAGAAAGAAAGAATGCGAGAGGAAATGAGAGAGAGAGAGAGAGAGAGAATGTGTGTGTGTTTGAGAGGGAGAATGAGAAGGAGAATGTGGGAGAAAATGAAAGAAAGACAGACACACATACGCACAGATACACACACACACACAGAATGCTTTATTGGCCATAGTGTTCGCTTAACCACCACAGAATTTGTTTTAATGTTCATTTTATGACCATGCTCTCCCCTTAATGGTCGCCATTAAAAAGCGGAGAAAATCATGTGCAATCGCCATGTGGGAGGCACACAATTTTCACAAAGGCAAGCATGACTGACAGCTGTAATTCCTGGCTCAACTCGAGGACTACAGGAACCTGCAGCCACGCCGACTTCCCAGTCTGCAAAAGCTGGAGGCTTCCAGACTGTCTGGCTGTGTGTGTGTGTGTGTATCCCAGATTTCAGCTGTTTGTGCAAGGGGCAAATGTGTGTGTTTTTATTGCACCCCCAGGACAGCGTGAAATGTTTCCTGTTTTCCTTCCTTGTGGTTGTTTTGGCCGGAGGAGGCTGCCCAGATGCCAAAAGCCACCAGCAGGGAAACGACTTCGGGCTGCCAAGGAAAATGTTCACCCGTCAGAGCCCCCCCTTCCCCCCCGGCTGTGACTGGGTGATAGATGTCGCTCTTGTTGGCATTAGGGGATTATTCTCCCCCAAATGTGGCAACTTTTAAGATCGGTGGACCTCAATTCTTTCTTTCTTTCTTTCTTTCTTTCTTTTTCTTTCTTTCTTTCTTTCTTCCCCTTTCTTCCTTCACCACTGGCTTTCTCTGCCTCTTTCTTTCTCTCCATTCTCCTTCCTCCTTTCATAATTTCTTTCTTCTTCCTTCCTTCCATTTTCTTCATCTCTTACTCGCCATTCTCCCCTTCCTCTTTCTCTCTCTTCATTCTCCCTCTCCATCCCTCCCTCCTCCCTCCCTCCCCTTTCTTCCTTCTCTCCCTCACTCTTTCCATTCTCTCCCTCCTTCCTCTCCTCTTTCTTTCTTATCCTGCCTCCCTCTCTTCCTCCCTCCCTCCCTTCTTTCCTTCCTTCATTTCCCCCCTTCCCCCCTCCCTCCCTCCACCTGCTCCTGGTGACCGCCACTTTTTTATATATATTAAGGGTTTAAAATTGTTTTCAACTATTGGATTTGTACTGTTTTGCTGTTGTGAGCCGCCCCGTCGTCGGAGAGGGGCGGCATACAAATCTAATAAATAATAATAATAATATGTAATAAACACCCACCTGACAGGTGCACTCCGAGCAGAGAGGGTCTGCTGGATCAGGGACGGCTTGCCCATTGGCAACTGTGCCCCCATGAAAGGCGCAGTCTATCTGACAAGAGGAAGAGGAGTGAGGGGCTTGGCTGGGGGGTGGGGGTGCCCAGGAGCCGGTTGAAGGCAGGGTGTGAGGATAGACCCTCCCAAAAGGCCAGTGACGTCATTGTCCACTCCCTTTTCCCTCTGGGCCAACCCCGCTTCCCGCCTTCTCCTGCCCTCCCATCCCTTGGACCTCACCATGGCACCTAGGACAGCACTGGCCGGCCGGCCGGAGAGGGTGGCTGCAGGGCGCCTGGAAACAGGGCTTCTTCGTGCAGGTGACAAAGCCACCCAGGCAGGTGCAGATGCCACAGGTGTCCTGGGGGTCCGGGAACTCCTGCCCACTCAGGTAGTGCTGGGAGACGTATTCGCACCCTTGACACAGCGAGAGAAGAGAAGGTTGCAGGAGAGGATCCGAAACATGCCTGGTGGGCCTTCCCTGGAGGTTACGGCAGCGAGAAAGGCAGAGACGGAGGGTCCCTCTGATGAGTAGGTGGGCTATTGGGAGGACTGACTCTGCTGCCCTGTTATATCCTCCCAGCCCACCAAGACGGGAAGGACGGAGGAGATAGGGGCTATTCTGGCTGGCTGGATCAATTATCCGAAATAAAGACCCCCACACACACGTTCTTTCAAAAATACCCATAGGCAGGGATGGGCAAGAGGCAGGGTGGGTGGAGGTTGTCACTCAGCAGAGGGGCGGTCTGTCTGTTCCGCTCACTCTCCGCTGCTACCACCGATTCGTCCGGGGCCATGGCCGGTAGCACACCGCTCTCCACTGAGCCCAGACAAATCGGCTGCAGCAGTGAAGGGCGAGGGGAACGGACAGACCACCCCTCTGCCGAGCTTAGAATCACTGCACTCAACCAACCTGCTTTGGGAGGTCCAGACAAAAGGCTTCCTGAGTTGGCAGGATTGTGGCCCGTTCTGGTCTACTGGACACTCAGATCATTTCGCGGCTTCTGGATTTGGACTTTTCCCCCAGGACAGACTCCTTCCTCAGAAGCAAGACCACCCAACCCCTCCCTCTGGACCCCAGACCCCTGACTGTTGTGAGTGCTCCTTGTCCACCTCAGGTCATGCCTGATTCGGAAGAGGATGAGCCAGGCCCCTCTGGGTACCCTGGACTGGGGCTGGGAATGGGGGGCTGCCAGAGGAAGCTGAGAGCGAGAGTGAAGCAGACAGTGATGGGGAGAGCCTGAAGGGACTGATGTGACATTGGGCGATTGGCCTCAGTCAGAGAGTGAGGAAGACATGTTAGTGGAAAATAATTGGACAGACCCTCGCTATAGAAGGGTGGCCAGAAGGCGAGAGGAGATCCAGAGTAAAAGGTATTAATTCACAGCCTTAGCTCTCTGAGGTGTGATGTCACTTCCAGGCAATATAAAGGAAGGGGCTGTGGGAAATGGGGGTGTGGACTCTCAACATTCATTCCATGGAAGAGCCGAGAAACTGCGATGTGCTTGAAAAGAAGTTCTAAAAATCATCATCTCTGCCTCCAAAGACATGATGCGCAGGATTTCTGTGCCAGCAAAAGCATTCGGTGAGCTACTGCCTCTGTTCTGAGTAAGGAGAAGGGGTCATCTAAGGAATGTGATGACGACTGAGTTTGGCCCGCTTCCCAGACCCAGAGTGGAAACTGGTTCTAATCTCTGGGGGGAGCTGGTTCCAGAGAGTCGGGGCCGCCACTTACAAGGCTCTTCCACTGGGGCCCACCAAACGACATTGTTTAGTCGATGGGACCCAGAGAAGGCCAACTCTGTGGGACCTAATCAGTTGCTGGGATTCGTGCGGCAGAAGGCGGTCCCGGAGATATTCTGGTCCGATGCCATGAAGGGCTTTATAGGTCATAACCAACACTTTGAATTGTGACCGGAAATTGATCGGCAACCAATGCAGACTGCGGAGTGTTGGTGTAACATGTATCCTGCTTGAGTGAACAAAGAGTGAGTTTTATTTCTAAGAAGTGATTTTTCAGAGGTTGGAATTTGTCAGAAGCCCCCAAACAGAACACTGACCGCTCACACTCACACACACACACCATGTACCTTCACAGCTCTTGCAGCAGGGCCCTGGCACCGGGAACGGGCACTCGGCCGCAGGGCAGGCCTTGGCCTTGCAAACCACAGCCCCTTCCCAGCAGGAGCAGAGGTGGCAGGGGTCTTGGGGGTCCGCAAACTGCTCCCCGTTGGGCAGCTCCTTGCCCTGGTAGAGGCAACCTGGAAGAGGAGGGGGCAGAGAAGCACCGGTGGTGGGCAGGAGAGCCTCAGAACCCCTGGCGCAGAATCCCCTGGTGCAACAATGCCGACGCCCTGGCAGAAGGAGCCAAAGGCTCAGTCCTTAAGTTATGACCACCACTGACCACCAAAAATGACATTGTTCATTTTGATCACCTGGCCACGACAAAGGTCGTAGGAGTGAAAAACGTCCCTTTTTTCCCCCAAGGCCGTGGTTAGCTTTGAATAGTCACTAAACAAACTGCTGTATGTTGATGGCTATCTTGTTACAGGCAGTAAAGCTCTGACTTACGACCCCCAATGGGAAGCCCCAAAGGTCCCTTGTTAAGCAAGGCGGTTGTTAAGTGAGTTTCGCCGTATTTTTATGACTTTTCTGGCCACCGTTGCCAAGGGAACCACGGCGAGGAATGGAAGTTATTCAGTGAATCTGGCTTTCTCCACATTGACTGGTTGCCTGTCGCCAAAGGGGATTCTGGGAAGTGGCAACCGTCGTCAAGTACATGCCAGCTGCCAATTTTGATCATGTGATACCCACCCTCCTCCCCGGCCCGCCACTCTGCAACCGACACAAATACAAGGCCATTGCCAAATGTTAACGTTCTGATCACATGAGATACTTGGGATGCGAAAAAGGTCATAAGTCAGTTTTTTCCTGGGGCCATTGTAATTTTGAACGGGCACTAAATGAATGGTCATAAGTTAAGGACTCCCTCTGCCAACCATAATATAATGGCCTGATGACGGTTTACATCCAAGGTTGTCTATCAGGTTGGCACCAGCAGGCAATGGGACACCCATGTTTTTACACCCGGTAGTGTGGTGCATGTAACACAACGCCCCCATTGCTGGCAAAAGCCGCCCCGAGTCTACGGAGAGGGGCGGCATTCAAATCTAATTAATAATAATAATAATAATAATAATAATAATAATAATAATAATAATAATAATAATAATAATAGAAACATAGAAACATAGAAGTCTGACGGCAGAAAAAGACCTCCTGGTCCATCTCGTCTGCCCTTATACTATTTCCTGTGTTTTATCTGAGGATGGATCTATGTTTATCCCGGGCATGTTTAAATTCAGTCCCTGTGGATTTATCTACCATGTCTGCTGGAAGTTTGTTCCAAGGATCTACTACTCTTTCAGTAAAATAATATTTTCTCATGTTGCTTTTGATCTTTCCCCCAACTAACTTCAGATTGTGTCCCCTTGTTCTTGTGTTCACTTTCCTATTAAAAACACTTCCCTCCTGGACCTTATTTAACCCTTTAATATATTTAAATGTTTCGATCATGTCCCCCCTTTTCCTTCTGTCCTCCAGACTCTACAGATTGAGTTCATTAAGTCTTTCCTGATACGTTTTATGCTTAAGACCTTCCACCATTCTTGTTGCCCGTCTTTGGACCTGTTCAATTTTGTCAATATCTTTTTGTAGGTGAGGTCTCCATAACTGAACACGGTATTCCAAATGTGGTCTCACCAGCATTCTATATAGCGGGATCATAATCTCCCTCCCTTATTATTATAATAATAATAATGCCCATGGCAGCCTGAATCTTGGCCAACTGCACCCAGCTGGTATGGGAGCAATGGCTGGCAGCCCAGACTGCCCACGTTTGTGGCAGGGGGAGAATGAAAGCACCCCAATGTGGGGGACAACCCTCTTGGGGTCTCTTGCTTGAAGTTGTATGAGCAAGTCCCCCCATCACGCAGATATTCTAACTCAAGGGTAGGCGAAGTTGACTCTTCTATGACATGTGGACTTCAACTCCCAGAATTCCTGAGCTAGCATGATTGGCTCAGGAATTCTGGGAGTTGAAGTCCACAAGTCATAGAAGAGCCAACTTGGCCTACTCCTGTAACTAACTTGAATTAAAGTTGACTTTCAGAAATAACATATTCCTAAAAACAGTCTAAAGTCCCACACATAATAAATCAGAATAACAATCCAAATATTACCAGTCTTTCTTACCAGTTGTCTTTATCATAATCAGCAAAGATATCAAAGCCTAAACACATTTTAGCTGTAATACATGACTACAATACAGAGAGATTGCAGAGCTATTGCAGAGCATACATACAGTGAGTATCCAGACAAAGAGAAACAAAGAGGGCGACTCAGGGAAACAAGCTATAAACTCTACCTCCCTCTTGTGGCAGTCTGCAGCACCTGCAGCCGATATATTGCCAACCCAACAGTTATGGACAGAGTCCTAACAATTGGGGTGGGCAGAAGCTGTGCATTACCATCACAGGAGCGGCAACATCCCTGCTGCAGTGGGTGTGAGCACAGGACCGGTGCGCAGGGTTGGCGCTGGCACGTGATGGTATTGTTGGCACACACACAGCTGCGGCACTTCTCTGAGGGGTCGTAGAATCGTTCCAGGTGTTTGTAGGAGACCCCTAAGTACAGGCAGCCGGCCGGAGGGGCTATAAAAAGGGGAAGGGGTTGTTAGAGGCGTGGCACGGCCTCCTTGGACTCCTTATAGCAGGGCTACTGGGCACGGCTGCCTTCCCCATCAAAACCCAGCCTGTTGCGGGGTGAGGGGCTCAAGAGGAGCGGGGGTCTTACCTGGACATTGGGGGCAGCATTCTTGGGGTCTCACGGTGGGCTCGGGGCAGAGCAGGGGTGGGCACCGACGGGAGAGGCACTGCACGTGGCCGTTCTGCCAAAGGGAGGGAAGAGGGAATCGTGCCGGCATCTCTTCTTGAGTCAACAGGATACCCCTGAGGTCATGTAGCCCACCCCCGCCTGCCCCCTGTCTTCCTCTGAACTGCTTCTCCTGCCACCACCGGGCACTCACAATGCAGTGACACTGTCGGCAGCTGTCGGTGGGGTGGGGGAACTCTGCTCCGTTTGGGAACTCCTTTCCAGTGTAGCTACAACCTAGAAAAATGGAAAATATCAGAACGAGAGAGTTGGAAGGGACCACGGAGGTCTTCTGTGAGTTTGATCCTAGGTAGTGTTCTGTTCCAAAAACAGGCCCACTCACATGGATTTGACAAGACTGAAGTATGTAATTCTAAGAGTTTTAGTAATAAGAATGTTTAAATGTTTTAAAAATGCATCCAAAAGCAAGAAATAAGTCAGTTTCAGTCTTAGCCGTTCATTAGAGTCTCAAACAATAAATCTCTCCCCAAATACGTCTCTTTGATCTCCAATCCCTCATTACCATGACTCACTCTGAGTTGGCAGGAAGCCCGGAAACATATATCCCACTTCTCAATTTGTAGTTCAACGTAAAAAGCTCAATCTGATCATCCATCTATCACAGTTGAAAGTTGATTTCCGCTATCGCTCATCACGAGACCCACCCTTAAATACTCAAAAGGCCTGGCCAAGTGTTCTAGCGACCGATTCATGCAGAGAGCTCCTCCTGTTCAGCCACTCGTGTCTGCTGACAGCCCTGCGTACCCTGGCATGGATAAGAGGCTCCTTCTCTTCTCCTGAGTCACTCCTGAGCACCTCTGGAGGTGCAACAATCCCTGGTTGGCTCTCAGCCTCTGACCCCACAACCCCTCCGACCTCCTTGCTCTCAGACTCGGGTGCCAAGTACACTGGCCTAGGATCCCAACCCACACCCGTCTCTCGATCCTCAGAATCCGTGATCAGTTGTGCAGGACGCGAATGGACCACAACAGTCCCATGGGATTGGGCAGCACTAAATTAAATTAAATTAAATTAAATTAAATTAAATTAAATTAAATTAAATTAAATTAAATTAAATTAAATTAAATTAAATTAAATTAAATTAAATTAAATTAAATTAAATTAAATTAAATTAAATTAAATTAAATTAAATTAAATTAAATTAAATTAAATTAAATTAAATTAAATTAAATTAAATTAAATTAAATTAAATTAAATTAAAATTTGAGGGGCTGCCACAAACAACAGGGGCTCCACCTGTTCTCCCAAGTTCCTGAAGACAAGACAAAAAACAGCAGATAGAAACTAAACAAGGAGAGAAGCAAGCTGGAACTCAGGAGAAAATTTCCTGACAGTGAGAACAATTGACCAGTGGAACTGCCTGCCACCAGAAGTTGTGGGGGGTTCCAATACTGGAGGTTTTTAAGAAGAGGCTGGGCAAACATTTGCCTGAGATGGTGTAGGGCAGTGATGGTGAACCTTTTCCCCCTCGGATGCCGAAAGAGCATGTGTGCGCACTGTTGAGCATGCATGAGTGCCCACACCTATAATTCAATGCCTGGGGAGGGCAAAAACAGCTTCCCCTGCCCCCCAAGAAATCCTCTGGAGGCTGGAAATGGCCTGTTTCCCAACTTCTGGTGGGTCCAGAAGGCTCGCTGACCCCTGGCTCCTCACCTCCCCAAGGAGGCTCTCTGGAAGCCAAAAACGCCCTCCCAGAGCCTCTGTGCAAGCTAAAAACCAACTGGTCAGCACACACACACACACATTGGAGCTGAGCTAGGGCCATGGCTTGCATGTCAGCATATATGGCTCCGTGTGCCACCTGTGACGCCCGTGCCAGAGGTTCGCCATCACTGCTGTAGGGCTTCCTGCCTGAGGAGGGGGTTGGAATGGAAGACCTCCATGACCCCCTTGGTGTCGTTTATTAGGTGTTACACAGTGGGCAGAACCAATTTTCATTGCGAGGTTCTGCCATCCTACCGTTGCAGTTGTTTTGGCAGCAGGAGCCCGGCAAGGGGTGGGCGCATAGGGGAGCCGCGCACTTCCGCGGGGCGCACACCAGCTCTCCCCCAGTGCAGATGCAAGATTGGCACGGATCCAGCCGGTTGGGGACGTCCCCCCCGTCTGGCACCATCTGGTTGTCGTGAAGGCAGCCTAGTGGGCGGAGAGGGAGGAGAGGAAGTCGGTTAACATCTCACGTCTCTGCCCCCCAGTTTTTTCATGTTTCATGTGTCCATGTATTAGTGCCCCCTTTGCTGCCCCCGACGGCTCTGGTCTGGCCGGTTTACAATAGAGTCAGAAGGAGACCGTTGTAGGGATGCGTGAAACCCAGAAAGCAAATGCTCACGACATGAGATGTGGAAAGAGCAAAATATTAATAAAACGTATTTGAAAAAACCCTCGATGACCAAAATATAAAGATTAAAGTTAGAAGGTAAAAAGCAATCTCCAAAAACGTGGACTTGGAGCACAGCAGGGCCTCCCCAGTGCCTGCCCTATTTTTTCCTTCCTTCCTTCCTTCCTTCCTTCCTTCCTTCCTTCCTTCCTTCCTTCCTTCCTTCCTTCCTTCCTCTTTCTTCTCTCTATCTCCTCCCTCCCTCTTTTTCTTTCTTTCTTTCTTTTTCTTCCTTCCTTCCTTTCTTTCCCCCCCTCCTTCTCCCTCTTCCTTTCTTCCCCCTCCATCCTTTTGTTCTTTCTTTCTTTCTTTCTCTCTCCCTTTTTTCTAATCCTTCTTCCCTTCCTTCCTTTCTGTTTCATTTCCTTCCTTCCTTCCTTCCTTCCTTCCTTCCTTCCTTCTTTGTCTGCTCTGAGTCCTTTTGGAGAAGGGCAGCTTATAAATCTAAGTAATTGAATTAAATTTCTTTCTTTTTTCTTTCTAATTTCTCCCTTCCTTCCCCACTCCCTTCTTCCTCCCTCCCTCCCAGAATTCCAGCTCTCCGTTCAGTTACTCACTCGGGCAGGCAGGACAGCAGGACCCAGGCCTCCGTTCTGGGTGGGGGCAAGTCACGGGTGGGCAAATGGTGGGCGAGCAGCGGACGGTGCCACCCTGCAAGAGAGGAAGACAGACAGACAGACCGACGGGGGTTCAGATCTGAAAGACCTTTGGATTCTGCTCCTTCTCCTTCTAATCTCCGGTGGAGACGACTGGAGACAAACACACACTCGTTTCTATTCTCCTTCTCGTCTTTTCTACTCCCTTCTCTTACTGGCATCATTATTATGACTGCGAAGACTTTATTGTTTGCATGAACCCTGAGAGTTTCCAGTGTACTGGGGGCCGTTTCCTTGTGTATCCAATTCTATTCCATCCCGTTCCCCTTCTACGCTACATCCCCTACATTCTGTTCCACTCTGTTATTAAATTACGATGGTTCCTTTTATTATCTTATTTTATTTTATTAATTAGATTTCTCCGCAGACTCAGGGCGGCTCACAATAAAAGTGAATACAAAAAACATATAAGAAACCTAGCTTAAAATATACTCTAAAACCCCCATTCTTAAAACCACTCAGTGGCCCCAAGCCTGCTGTACGAATGTGTGCAATTGATTTTAATATAACTAGGGATTTTAGATAGTTATGTAATTTTAATTTAATTGGATTTAATTTTCTTGTAATCTACTGTTTTTTTATATGCTGTAAGCCGCCCCAAGTCCTCGGAGAAGGGTGGCATAGAAATCCAAATAATAAATAATAAATAAATAATAAAGGTGAGTTTTTAGTATCTTGCAGAAGACTGGGAGGACAGGGGCAGTGCGGATCTCTGGAGGGAGCTGATTCCAGAGGACCGGGGCCACCACAGAGAAGGCCCTTCCACTAGGCCCCGCCACACGACATTGTCTGGCTGACGGGACCTGGAGAAGGCTGACTCTGTGGGACCTGACCGGCCACTGGGGTTTTGTCTTTTTTTAAAAAAGCACAATGATCCCTGCAATTGGTTTTGAGAAGAATTTGAGACCCCCAAAGGAAGCAACGGAAGGACGATGGAGTTTGGGGCAGAAGCTCCAGGATTTGGGCTGCCAGGCGACCGAAGGTGGGCAGGAGAATTTGGGGGCATCCTCCGTGGGTCGGAGCTGATTGGCCTCACCTTGCATTGGCAGTTCTGGCAGGGATCGTCCGGATCGGCGAACTCTTGGCCATGGCTGTAGAGGCGCTGGTTGTAGAGGCACTGGTGGCATTGGGGGCAACAGGAGTCTACGGAGAGGGGCGGCATACAAATCCAATAAATAATAATAATAATAATAACAGGAACCTTGGAGGAGGCACAGTGGAAGCCGCTAAGACCCTTGTTACATCTGCCTTTCCAGCTGCCGGACACTTGCCTCGGCAGCAAAATGGGCAGCATATACATTTATTAAATAAGTAAATAAATAAATAGATGTTAATAGAGTCTTCAGAGAGGGGCAGTATACAAATCTAATATACAATAAGAATAAGAATAATAAATATAGCTGGAGGCCACTGAATGAGAGGAGAGAAGAGGGCAATGGGTTCGTTAGAAACTAAAATGCATTCGTTTTACGAAATTTATTATTTTTATTTATTATTTATTATTTTATTTATTTGTCAAACAAGTATAGTATTATAGTACATATTAACATAAGTAGAATGTAGTAATAGAAAGGATAATAAGACAGTAGGAAAGGGACATTAGGCACAAAAGTGCACTTCCGCACGCCCCTTACACACCTCTTAGAAAAGGGCAGAGGCCGATTGTAGATCATGAGCAAAAGCAAAAACATGCTGAGATGCATGTGTGCACACACAAAGCCTTGCGCATGGCGCACCAGTAGCAGCAGTAATGGAAATCTGCCCCCACCAGGGACGAGGATCCTGGGGTTTGGGGGCCGGGGGGGGAACGACACAAAGTCACTCACCAAGAAGCCGAGCTGGGTGCTGGCAAGTGACAGGGGGGCACTGGAGGGCATGGCACACTGTTTCCCCCTGGTGGCAGGTGCAGATGCTGCAAGGCTCTCTCGCCGGCGTCCACTCGGTGCCGTCTTCAAACTCCAGGTCTTCGAAAACACAAACTGCCAGTCGCCAGCAAGAGAGCAGATTGGGTCAAACTGGGGTTCATCCTGGCCAGATTGCGAAGTGCAAACCTGGATTCCTTGCCCCCACCTCTCTCCCCATATTCCGCAAGGCCTTTGCGAATGGAATTTCCCGACAGTTAGAACATTTAATCCGTGGGACATCTTCCCTCCAGACTGGACGTTTTTAAGAAGAGATTGGATGGCTCCGTGTCTATAATGGGAGAGGGTCTCCTGCTCCAGGATGGGGTTCAGGGGTGGGCTGCTAGCTGGGATGCTAAATGGGGTTCGCTGGGGCGGCTCGTGGATGCTTGCGGGGCCAGCTCAATTTTGCTTCTCCACCGGTGGAGATAGCAAAACCGTGCATGGATCTGCAGGTGGGCCTGTGTTTCAGCGAGGGTTTTTTGCTTCCCACATGCTGAAACATGGGTGCACCTGTGGCTCCATGCGCAATTTCTCCACAGGTGCAGAAGCAAAATGGTGCTGTCCCTGCAAGCATCCACGAGCCACGGTGGTGAGCCCAATTTAGCGTTCCAGCTGGAGCCCACCCCTGATGGGGTCAGATTAGAAGACCCCCAAGTTCCTTTCCAACTTCCCCTCCTCCTCTTCTCTATTCACTGTTCTCTATTCATTTTTCTCTATTCACTATTCTGTTTTCACTATTCACTATTCTATTTTCATTATTCGTTGGTATCAGGAAAGACTTAATGAACTCGATCTGTCTAGTCTGGAGGACAGAAGGGAAAGGGGGGACAGGATCGAAATATTTAAATATGTTAAAGGGTTAAATAAGGTTCAGGAGGGAAGCGAACACAAGAACAAGGGGACACAATCTGAAGTTAGTTGGGGGAAAGATCAAAGGCAACATGAGAAAATATTATTTTACTGAAAGAGGAGTAGATCCTTGGAACAAACTTCCAGCAGACGTGGTTGGTAAATCTACAGTAACTGAATATTAAACATGCCTGGGATAAACATATATCCATCCTAAGATAAAATACAGAAAATAGTATAAGGGCAGACTAGATGGACCAGGAGGTCTTTTTCTGCCGTCAGTCTTCTATTTTTCTATTCTATTTTCAATATTCAATCATCTATATTCATTATTTGATTTTCAATATTCTATTTTCAGTATTCAATATTCAATATTCAATATCCTATCCTATCCTATCCAAAAATATAGGTTGTCCTTGTCTTACAACCATAACTGAGCCCACAAATGTCCGTCTAGTCCACCCCTACTGCTCAAACACAAGACCCTAAATACCGTCTCAGACAAGTGGCTCTCTAGGTTCTTTTTTTTTTTTTTAATTGCATTTTGTCCCATTTTAGAACCTTTCCTGCCAGAGTTGTTAAATAAATCCCTGCGGTTGTTTAAGTGCATCTGGCTCCCTCGTTGACTTTGTTGGTCAGAAGAACACCAAGAGGGACACTGCAACCATCATAAGTACGAGCCAGTTGCCAAGCGTTCCAGTATTGATCATGTGACTGTGGGATGCTGCAATGGCCCTTAATTTTGAAAAACAACACCAAGTCACTTTTTTGTATTGTTGAACGGCCACTAAATAAACTGTTGTAAGTCGAGGACTACCTGTACTATGAAAGGGACTGAGTAGCCCCTTGGGTGTCATTAACCCACTCCCAGGTGCCCTGGAGATGACTCCAACAAGTGAGCCCGGTTGCGTGCTGCAAACTTTCATGACGTCACCAACCATCCGTCCCATCTGAGCCGGTGGGGCCCACTCAGCTCCACGTGGGGAAATGAGCAGCGATGGGGTCAAGGGCTCCTCCTCTCCCCATCCCCAGTTCCTCTCCAACGGTCACCTGTGCACACTGGACAGCAGCGTTTGGGGTCTCGGAGGGGTCGGGCACATGGCGTTGAGGGGCAGACTTCCTCCTGGCATCGGATGTGCCCATCCTGAGTGAAGGAAAGAAAGAGAAGCCATTTGGCGAGTTTAAGAGAGGGGTGGGCTTCAATGCCCAGAATTCCCTGGCCGGCTTTAGGGTGGGTGGGCTTCAACTCCCAGCTGAGGTGAGTTTGAGCAGGTTCTGACCAGTTCTGGAGAACCCAGAGTGGAAATTTTGAGTAGTTCAAAATTTAGTTTCCATCTGTTGATTTGAGAATCAATAGTTGGAAACTAAACAAGGAGAAAAGTGACCTAGTACTAAAGAGAAATGTCCTGACAGCGAGACCAATTAACCAGTGGAACAGTTTGCCACCAGAAGTTGTAGGTGCTCCAACACTGGACATTTTCAAAAAGAGATTGGACAGCAATTTGTTTGAAATGGTATGTAGGGTTTTCCTGACTAAACAGTTAGACCAGAAGACCTCCAAAGTCCCTTCTAACTCTGTTATTCTGTTATTTGTAGATAGTTTAATTAGAATAGAGCTGGAGGGGACATTGTGGGTTCATCTAGTCCATCCCCACTGCTCAAATAGAAGACCCTAAAGACTATTTCAGACAAATGGCTCTCTAGATTCTTCTTAAAAACCTCCTGTAATGGAGCACCCATGTCTGTAGATTAATTGATCTGAGATTAAATAATGACAGAATTAGGAGGGGCCTTGAAGGTCCTCTAGTCCAGCCCCTTGCTCAGGCAAGAAACCCTAAACCATTTCAGACAAATGGCTGTCCAGTCTCTTCTGGAAAACCTCCAGTGGCGAAGCACCCACAACTTCTGGTGGCAAGTTGTGTTAGTATTCTGTCCGTAACGGTTGGATTGAAAATACAAGATACGAACCCCTCGTCTTACGAACAACTCGTGATACGAACCCGGGGTTCAGAAAAATTTTGCCTCTTCTTACGAACTTTTTTCGAGTTACGAACCGGCGTTCGGAGACTGCTGGGAAGCCGCGCGGCTGTTTTAAAAGGTGACAGCTGGGCGGCGGGGCTTCCCAGAAGCCTCCCGAACGCCGGTTCGTAACTCGAACAAAGTTCGTAAGAAGAGGCAAAATTTTTCTGAACCCCGGGTTCGGGGTTCGGGGGGGTGCTGGCAATCCCCCCAGGCCGGCTGTCACCTTTTAAAACAGCCGTGCGGCTTCCCAGCAGTCGCCGAAAGCCGTTTTTTTGCGGGGGTTTTTTTGGTTGCATGGATTAATTGACTTTACATTGTTTCCTATGGGAAACAATGTTTCGTCTTACGAACCTTTCGTCTTACGAACCTCCTCCTTGCACCAATTAAGTTCGTATCATGAGGTATTACTGTATATAAACCAACAGTATGTATTATAACTGAGCTATGTCTGTTTAGCTGAGGTGTTGCAGACTGCCACAAGAGGGAGCTAGAGTCCATAGCTTATTCCTCTGGAGTTTTCTCTTCCTTTCTCTTTGTCTAGCTACTCACTGTTAGGTTAGCTCTGCAATTTCTCTGCATTGTAGTCATGTATATCAGCTAAAATGTGTTTAGGTTTGGTATCTTTGTTTATTGATTATGACCAAGACAACTGATAAGAAAACTATGTACTTAATAATATTTGGATTGTTATTCTGACTTATTATGTGTATGACCTTAGACTGTTTATCTGAAGATGTTTTTTTCTCAAAGTAAACTTTAATTCAAGTTAGTGTATCTGTGTATGGCTGAGTCGTTATTCACAACTAATCTCAATCTAAACGTTTCTGTTTGTGCACAACCTTAGTAAACAAGGTTCACACATTAAGAAGCTGTTCCACTGGTTAATTGTCCTCACTTTAAGGGAACTTCTCCTTAATTCCAGGTTGCTTCTCCCCTTGGTTAGTTTCCATCCGTTGTTTCTAGTTCTGCCTTCTGGGGCTTTGGAAAATAAGTTTTATTATTGAATTCCAAATTCTGGTCTCATGATCTGGTCTCCCTCCAGGACCAACCAGTTCACCCATCATTGCTCTACTCACCAAGCACTGGCACTGCAGGCAGGGGCCTCCTGCAGTAGTCGAGAATGTCTCTCCATCCTGGTACAACTGTCCTTCAAATCCACAGACTTGGAAAGGAGATTCAGGAAGGGAAAATAGAAGCACAGAAGGCGGGTGTCAAACTCTTCTCTCTTTGGTGTAACCTCCAAGTAATTTTAGGACAAGGGCTTTTCCCCAACTCCTAGCTCCCCACCTGGCCATTTCTACACCTGCGATGGGCAGACGACTAACCAGATTTCCCCCAGAAAGAAAACTAGATAGAAATAATCCTCAGACCTATAACCATAACAGAGTCTGGATGTCAACAGTTTCAAGTTCTGATCACTGTACAGCAAGCTATCATGCAAGTGAACCAATTTTAAGATCATTTTTGTGTGTGTGCAATGGTTGTTGCGAATCTGCAGTCGTTAAAACAGACCCATTGTTTTCTATGGGGAGTTTTTGCGGGACACCAGAGGTAAATATTTTGAAAAAGAAATGTCATAAATTGTGGTTGTGTGAATATGAATATGGGGCAGTTGTTGAGTGCCCAAAATGTAGTCACATGACTTTGGAGGGGGAAAGTGGGTGTGTGGGGGTTTAACCGTCAAAACTTTGGATCCAGGTTATAAATAGCTGAGTGAGGTTTGTCATAACTTGACATAACATGAGCCAAGGTGGCGCAGTGGGTAGAGTGCAGTACTGCAGGCCACTAAAGCTGACTGTAGATCTGTAGGTAAGCGGTTCAAATCTCATCACCGGCTCAAGGTGGACTCAGCCTTCCATCCTTCCGAGGTGGGTCGAATGAGGACCTGGATTGTGGGGGCAAGAGTCTGGCTCTTATTGCTAACATGTTGTAAGCCACCCTGAGTCTAAGGAGAAGGGCGGCACAAAAAAAATTGAATAAATTGAATAAACTTTGAATGGTCACTAAGTGACCGGCCATAAGTTGAGGACTACCTGTAGTAAGGTAATCCTCTGATCGATATTAAAAGTCCTTGACTTAAAACCAAGGGTGGGTTCCTCCCTCTTTGGACCAGTTCGCCCGAATAGGTAGTGACCCGCTGGTGATGACACGATAACATCACTGACCCAGTTCGGTTGGTGCTGGTCCATGGGTGCTACTATCCTTTTTTTAAAAAAAATTGAATCTTTTCCATTTAATTATTTTTAATTATTTTTAATTTTTTAAATTTATTTTTGAATTTTTAAAATTTATTTTTTTTGAAATTTTTGAATTAATTTTTTTGAATGTTTAATTTTTTAAAAACTTTTTGAATTTAATTTTTTGATTTTTTTTTTATTCAAGGAAGCCAATCCCTAAGTGGACATCCCTGGGGGAGGGGAGACCTACTGTTGTGTGGGGGAACTGACCATCACAGGTGGGACAACACTCCTCCGGGTGCTTGCCAGGATGGCTGCAGGGGGCAGGTGGGCAGCTCAGCTGTCCGCAAGAGACCTCGCCAGCCTGTGGGAGCAAGCGGGTCAGTGAGGGGCTGCTGTGCGCCCCCACAAGACAGACTCAGCCCCCCTCAACAACCAGCCAGCCAGCCAAGCAGACTCACCACACAACGGCAGCGTTTGCAGGGGTCGGGGTTCTGCACGACTTGGCCGCTGCGGTACTCGTGTCCTTCCCAGTGGCAGCCTGTAGGGGGCGACATACAGATTGCAAATGTTCTTTTGTTAAATTTTTTAAAAAAATTAAGTTATGTACATTAAAGACAAAATAAAAGAAAAATACAACACCCACCCACCCATAAAAGAACAAAGATAGAAAAACACCCGTACACAAACATTAAACAACACACTAACATTAATAGAAGATTGATGTCAGAAAAAGACCTCATGGTCCATCTAGTTTGTCCTTATACTATTTCCTGTATTTTATCTTAGGATGGATCTACGTTTATCCCAGGCATGTTTAAATTCAGTGATTTACCAACCATGTCTGCTGGAAGTTTGTTCCAAGCATCTATTACTCTTTCAGTCAAATATTATTTTCTCATGTTGCTTCTGATCTTTCCCCCAACTAACCTCAGATTGTGCCCCCTTGTTTTTGTGTTCACTTTCCTATTGAACCTCAATTAACCCTTTAACATGTTTCGATCATGTCCCCTCTTTTCCTTCTGTCCTCCAGACTGTACAGATTGAGTTCATGAAGTCTTTCCTGATAAGTTTGATGCTTAAGACCTTCCATCATTTTTGTAGCCCGTCTTTGGACCCATTCAATTTTATCCATCTCTTTTTGTAGATGAGGTCTCCAGAACTGAACACAGTATTATTCCAAATGGGGTCTCACCAGCGCTCTATAAGGCAGTGTTTCCCAACCTTGGCAACTTGAAAATATCTGGACTTCAACTCCCAACTCCATTCTCTGTCTGGGGAATTCTGGGAGTTGAAGTCCAAATATATTCAAGTTGCCAAGGTTGGAAAACGCTGCTCTAACAGCAATTCATATCAATGATTTATACTAATATGGTTTGTATACCTTACATATTTCTCTATTATATTTTCCTTAATAGTATCTTTTCTTTACGACTTCTTTCTGCTCCATGACATGATCATGGTTTGTCTAGCCCCCTGTCTGCCCAAGGATAACATCGTAGTTTGTCTGGGATGCAGAGCCCCCCCTTCTGCTCAATGATACGATCGTGGTTTGTCTGGGGCACCTAGCCCTTTTATACCCAATGAAATCATCCTGGCTTGTCTCGGATGCCCAGTTCCCCTCCGCTTTTCAGTCCAGAGCCCCCCCCAAGACTCACCATCACAGACGGGGCAGCAGGTCCCTGGCAGAGGGTGGGCAGGGTGGCGGCAAAGACTGGCGCACTGCCTCCGTTTGCAGATGGCCTTGCCCTCCTGCAGCAGAGGGGGGAAGCCAAAGAGAGGCGAGAGGCGGGCACAATCGTTGGTCAAGAAAAAAACAGCCTCATAAAATTCACCTATTTTGGGGAGGAGGGGGTGTTTCTCTTCTGTCCAGACTAGTTAACAATCAGTAATTAAGCCGCAATGAAGACTCGAAAGTAAAGTCACTATGTATAGTTGTCTATTTACAAAGGAATGTGCTGGAAACAGCAATGAAATCAGAGGAATGTCAGTCCGACTGCCAAAAGTCCACCGTTATTGGCACAGTTAAATAACAAGCGTCGGATATAAGGTAGTAAATTCAAGTCATTAGTTTTCGGCGTTGAGAGGTACTCATGAAGGCCTTCAAAAACCAGGATTTCAGGATTGCAGAAGGATTTAAGAGAGATTCTTCAGCCCTTAGTTATCTCTCTTTCTACATGGACACAGAGAAACCTCCAAGTGGCCTCAAGGACCCTCTAAAAGGATGCAAATGACCAGCTGTCTGCAAGAGGTATCAATCCTTCCATTTCCCAGAAGACATTTTGCTTCTCATCCAAGAAGCTTCCTCAGTTCCGACTGAACAGTGGAAGATGAAAGGATTGATACTCCTTGTCATTTGCATCATTTTAGAGGGTCCTTGAGGCCACTGGGAGGTTTGTCTGTGTCCAGAGGGTCACCTGAATAGTGCAAATGGATGTGGAATAAAAGGACTGTGCAATTTTTGAGGCAGCTCCACCCCCATTTGCACTACTGATGTGACCCTGCGGACACAGACAAAACTCCAAGTGGCCTCAAGGACCCTCTAAAAGGATGCAAATGACCAACTGTCTGCAAGAGGTATCAATCCTTCCATTCCCCAGAAGACATTGTGCTTCTCATCTAAGAAGCTTCCTCAGCTCTGACTGAACAGTGGAGGATGGAAGGATTGATACTCCTTGCAGACAGCTGGTCATCTGCATCCTTTTAGAGGGTCCTTGAGGCTGCTGGGAGGTTTGTCTGTGTCTTCAGGGTCACCGAGTGGTGCAAATGGGACATGGAACAAAAGGACTGAGCAATTCCAAGGAGGCTCCACACCCATTTGCACCACTCAGGTGTCACCTTGAGGACACAGAGAAACCTCCAAGTGGCCTCAATGACTTCCTCAAAGGATGCAAATGACCAGCTGTCTGCAATCAATCCTTCCTTTTCCCTCCATTCAGTCAGAGCTGAAGAAACATTTTGGAGGAGAAGCAAAATGTCTTCAAAGAAAAACCAGTTGCCTCCTAAAAAAACATCTTTGGGACAACCAGGACCTGGAGGACTGAGATAGATAGGGATCCAGCTTGATGAAAGTCCAAAAGCTACAGGTGCACAGCCGGCCACTCCCGCCACTCACCTGGCACTTACATCTCAGGCAGGGGTCCGTGGGAGGCGTCCACTCTGCCCCGTGTTCGTGTCTGGCGGTTCCGTTCCCGCAACCTGCATCGTGGAGGAGGGAAGGAGGGGGTACTGAATGCAGGGAAGCCCACCCGGTTGGTAGAAAAAAGCATTCAGCCCCAACAGCCCTCGGCTTGTGACGCTTCGCTTAGGGACCGTTTGAAGTTAAAAATGACAACTGACTTATAATTTATGACCATCTGGACGCTTGGCAACTGACTTGCATTCATGACGGTCACCAAGTGTCCTGGGATGCCCTTTGGCGACTTTCTGATGAACAAAGTCAAACGGGGAAGCTGGATTCGCTGAACGACCGCGTGACTCGCTTAACAACCACCGTGATTCGCTTAACAACCGTGGCGAGAAATGTCGTAAAATGGGACAAGTATCACCAAATGTCTCGCTTAGCCAGAAGCCCCTTCTTTCTAGAGCTGGGTTTCTGCTATCTTGGCAGTTTTAAGATGGGTGGACTCCAACTCCCAGAAGCCCTGGAGTCCACATCCGTCCATCCTAAAATTGCTGAGCTGGCTGGGAAATTCCGGGAGTTGAAGTCCACCCATTGTAAAGTTGAAGAGCTGGCCCAAGATATCTGGCTGCCCTGTTTGCCTTGCTAAGTCTGGTCATTCAGGGAGGGGATTGTTGTAAAGAATGAGAAGTCCCCTCCGCCCCATCCCAACTATGTGGGCCCGGAGCATAACTGCCCTTTGCCCTGTGCCAGACCTACACATTGGGTGTCTCTGGCCTGTCCTTCTCTCTCAGGTCAGACTACCCTGTAGGGTTGTTGTTCTGGGCAGAAATGGGTCCCGAGAAGAGAGATGGGAGAGAAATCTAACAGAGGCCTGAGAGATTCACCCTGGCACTGGGGGCAACATTCTCCGGGCACTTCCTCTGGATTGGAACAGTCCAGCGGTGGGCAAGGAATCCGGGAGCAGAGAAGTTTTCCTTCCTATGGGCAACGAAGGGATGGGGGGGAGGAAGAGAGGGAGGAAAGCAGAGAGAGAGAGAGAATAGAAAAAAGAGAAGAGAGAGAGAAAGAAGAAAGAGAAAAAATAAGGAAGGCGATAAAGAAAGAAAGAAAGAAAGTAGAAAGAGAGAAAGAAAAAGAAAGATTACAAAAAGACAAGACAGAGAGAGCAGAAAGAGAAAAAAGGAGAAAAGGGAAGGAAGGAAGGAAGGAGGGAGGGAGGGAAGGAAGGAAAGAAGGAAGGAAGGAAGGAAAGCAAAAAGAAAGACACAGAAAGAGAAACAGAGAAAGAGAAAGAAGGAAAACAGAAGAAATAAATAAAGAAAGAAAGAAAGAAAGAGAGAGAGACAGAGAAAGGGAATGAAGGGAGGAAGAGAGGGAGGGAGGAAGGAAGAAATGAAGGGTGGAATGGGGGGAGAGAGGGAGGGAAGGAAGGAGAGAGAAAGGAAGGAAGAGAGGGAGGAAGAAAATTTATTTATTTATTATTTATTTATTATTTGGATTTGTATGCCGCCCTTCTCCGAAGACTCGGGGCAAAATTAATTGAGTTGGGTCAGAAAATACTTTTGGGGAGTTTCATCAGACCCTTTATTTATTCACTTAAACAATAAAACCTTTATGCATCAAGAACATTTATATAGCTACGTATCTTACACTGAACTCCGGTAGCTACCAATCAATTATTAAACCAACATCCATTATCAAACAACATCACAGTTATATCTATTTGGATTAATAAACATTTGATTTTCTTCTATGCTTACACTTAAATCAGATTTGCTTGGCCCTGATAAATTATTTTATAGTCTGACTCATATTAAAAACACCAACAGGCAGAGCTCTGATTCCACCATCAAGGACGACAGGTTGAACAGGTTTTTGACCACCCTGTGCAGGCGCTCCCGAGTTTGGGAAAACTAGCCACAGAACCCAGAGTTGTCTCCACGCACTCCAACTGCCCCACTTTGCCACTGCGGAGTTGCACAGCCCTGAAGCCCAACCCCCTCCTGCCCGGCACCCTCCGGTCACTCACAGAACAGGAGCAGCGCTGGCATCCGTCGGCTGAAGTCGCCACCTGCCCAGGTTCCACCGGGCGGCCATCCAGCTCACAAGCTGCAGACGGACGAGATCAGAGAGCAAAAGACCAACATATCTCTCTCTCTCTGTATATGTGTGTGTGTGTATAAATAAAAATAGTAATAACATAGTCGGAAGGGACCTTGGAGGTCTTCTAGTCCAACCCCCTGCTTAGCCAGGAAACCCTACACTACTTCAGGCAGATGGTTATCCGACATCTTCTTAAAAACTTCCAGTGTTGGGACATTCACAACTTCTGGAGGCAAGCTGTTCCACAGATTAATTGTTCTCCCTGTCAGGAAATTTCTCCTTAGTTCTAAGTTGCTTCTCTCCTTGTTTAGTTTCCATCCATTGCTTCATGTTCTATCCTCAGAGAATTCTATTCCCTTCTCTCTGCTCAAAGTTCTTGGATGACGTGGAAAGACCAGGATGGGGAAAGGTTGGCATGGAGAAACACTTATCTATTGGGTCCCTAAGCATTGACTTGATGGGACTTGATCAATGAATGAATCAATGCTTTATCCAATCAATCAATCAATCAATCAATCAATCAATAAATCATTGATAAATAAATACATGGTTCAACTGATGAATGAATGAATGAATGAATGATTGACTAAAAGAATGAATGAATGAAACAATGATTGACCCACTCAATCAGTCAATAAGCAATTGACATGATAAATGAATCAATGATCGAATCAATGAATGAACAATTGACTCAATGAATCAATAAATGAATGAATGAATCAATGATTGACCCAATCAATCAATAAGTCAATGAATGACTTACATAAATGAATAAATGATTGAATCAATGAATGAGTGAATGACTCAAAGTTTTAATCAATGAATGAATCAATGAATGAACAATTGACTCAATGAATCAATAAATGAATGAATGAATCAATGATTGACCCAATCAATCAATAAGTCAATGAATGACTGACATAAATGAATAAATGACTGACTCAATGAATGAGTGAATGAATCAATGAACAATTGACTCAATGAATCAATTAATGAACTAATCAATCAATGATTGACCCAATCAATCAATCAATCAATCAATCAACCAACCATGAATCAATGGTTGACATGATAAATGACTAAATGGATGACTCAATAAATGAATGAATGAATGAATGAATGAATCAATCAATCAATCAATTGATGAACAGCTGCCCCACCCACCATTTTTAAAAATCCCAGACTGGGTTAAGAAAACAGAAGCTGCCTCCCCATATCCTGCTATGCCCAAAGCAGTGGATAATGGGTTCTGTGTGCACATTGCCCAAAGCCGCCTGTGGGATCACAAATGCAGCTTCAAACCTCAGATTCGATACACAAACCACACAGTGTGGCTTTCCCCTGTGTTGCACAAAGCCTCTTACCTTGACGGCAGTTGGGGCAGCAGTGCCCAGGCGGTGTGTAGCGGTCCTGGCACAAAAGCTGGGGGCATTCGGTCACTTGGCACCGGACTGTGCCTGCCTGGCACCGTTGGGGAGATAAAACAAGGTTTATCGAAGTTTATCTAGAGTGGCACCTGGACAGGAGGGAGGGGTAAGGACACTCTTCCCTGGCATCAGTGGAGCGGGGGGGGGGGGGCGCAGGCTGCGATGACATGGGCGTCCGGACTGACATGTCAACACTCGGCCGTACTAGCTGGGTGCAAAGAGACCCAAACTCCACAGAAAGAATTTTTGCCCCGCTTTTCTCGCCAAGTGAAGCACAGCGGGTTTTTTTTTTCCAAATCGGGAAGTTGGCATCTATACTGGCACGGCACGCCCACCCACCCACTCACCTCACATTGGCATCTCCAGCAAGGGTCCGGATTCCAGCTCTCACCATGTTTCCTGCCATCAGCGCAGCCTGCAGGGAGGATGGGGGGGGGGGGAGAGAGCACCTGTTGGATTTCTGCCTACGGAGAAGCGGTCAAAGGGAGAAGGGGCGAAGAGGGCAAGGCAGGGCGCGCAAGAGGAAACATGACCCAGGATCGTGGCCCAAGACTTTGAGGTCTTGAGCAGACTCGAGTTTATGGAAGTTTTTGACCTCTTCCAACTCTGTGGAATGGCAGAAATCCACTCTCTTTGATTTCTCAAGTGATCTGGGCAAGAGCTGGAAGGGGGAAATGCCCACCATCCCATGCCGCCTGCTTGCCTGGACCCGGTCCCTCAAAGGGCCCTTGGCATTGGTGAGCCTTGAACCCCGGGCCTTTCCTCACCCCGGCAGTCCATTCGGTTGGGCTGCAATTGGCACTCGGCCTTGCCCTGTGCACACACGCAGGAGGTACAGGGGTCTCGGTCCCAGGAAGCCCCTTCCTCGTAGTGCCGTCCATCCGCAAAGCAGGTCCCTCCTTGCCGACACTCGCATCGCTCGAGAGTTTTCACGCGGCCCAGCAGGTCAGAATTCTGGGGGGGGGGGACAGGATTGTGTAGGGGGTCAGTCAGCTCTGACTCCAGAAGAACCAGTTAGAAGGAATGGACTAGTACTGTTCTGTCTGGGTTCCCCCAGACCTCAACACCAACTGGAAAAAACAGCCAGACACGCTGGTAAAAGCAAAAGTACTTTATAGCTTGAAAAATAAACACAGAGAAAAACCTGTTCTTCCCAACAGGCAGGCTAGGAGACTTTACAGCAGAGTTCTGATGTCCAGACAATACAGCAAACTTCTTGCTGGCACACCCACCACTGTAGAGCATAAGAACCCCACCTTTTTCCCCCAAGGTTTCAGTAGTCAAAGTCACAAACCAGAATTCCAAGATGCCAAAGATCACAGCCAGGTCCCAAGACTCCCAAAGATAATACTCCACAAGCCAGGAAGGGTGGGTCTGCCTTTTAGCCTTTCCAGAGAGCACCACACCCAAACCCAGCTGTTGCCTCTTTAGTGCTGAAAGTACCTAGCCAATTGGTCCCTTCTTTGTGTTGCTCTTCTCTGTCGCAGATCGATTATTGCTTGTGCATTTTCCTCTAAGGAATCCAGGCTGCTTGCTGGGGAGAGCTCCCTCTCGGGGGCCTCTGGCTGTCCCCCCTCTTCCTCAGCCTGGGATTCCTCCTCCTCGTCTGCCTGCACCTCCTGTTCCTCATCCTCCCCCTCTGAGCAGGAAACCGACAGAAGATCAGCCGTTCCCTGAGGGGCCTCGGACGGAATCACAACAAGTACAAGATAATAATAATAATAATAATAATAATAATAATAATAATAATAATAATAATAATTATTATTATTATTATTATTATTAATTAGATTTGTATGCTAGAATTATTAACCTAATCCTTCGCAGCTTCTTCTCTGGTAATTTTGAACTGCTAACAAGAGCTTACAAAACATTTGTCAGACCAATCCTAGAATACAGCTCACCTGTATGGAACCCACCTTGCATATCTGACATCAACACAATTGAGAGAGTCCAGAAATATTTCACAAGAAGAGTCCTTCACTCCTTTTCTCACAACAAAATACCTGACTCCGTCAGACTTGAAATTCTTGGTTTAGACAACTTACAACTCCGTCGTCTCCGTTCCGACTTAATTATAGTTCATAAAATCATATACCAAAATGTCCTACCTGTTAACGACTACTTCACCTTCAACCGCAACAACACCCGAGCACGAAATCGATTTAAACTAAATGTCAACCACTCCAAACTTGACTGCAAAGAATACGACTTCAGCAACAGAATAATCAACGCCTGGAATACACTACCTGACTCTGTGTTTTCTACTCCTAACCCCAAAACCTTTAGCCTTAGACTATCTACAGCTGACCTCTCCCCCTTTC